>NC_089593.1:37095892-37315152 GCF_019320115.1 Miscanthus floridulus | reverse complement strand
CAGAATCGCTACCGCCTCCCCATCATCGTTGACGCGACCGTGCCACTGCTGCATGGCTCGGCCGCATGTGGCCAGCCCTCCTCCGTCATCCTCCACCCCAACCATCACCTTGGTTAGGTCCATGGTAGTCTACTGATGCTCCCTCGCTAGCTAATTAGGTCCTTAGGTGCTCTAGATCACCAGGGCGTGCGTCGCTATAGCTCGCTCTAGCGCATCCCACCACCCCTCACCGCCGCTTTGTGTAGCCACCAAGATGGGATATGGTGATCGACCCATTAGGAGGGCCCATGTAGGTCCCAACTGGTCGCTGTAGGTGCTGCAGGCCGGCCTCACGTGGGCTGCATGTGTGGGCCACATGGGAGAATTCATTTTTCTTTTTCATAAGGAATTAGATATAGTTTTCTAATTTAATTTTTGAGCTGATCTTTGGTAAATCATATAAAATCATGTAGGTGTCTAAAAATTATGAAACAAATTTTGTTAGGTTCCTAAAATTGTGCTCTATCTATTAGTGTATTTAGTTCATATATATATATATATTGATACCAGGAGCTATTAAATCATTTGAGAGTGCTTAATATTATTAGGTTAAATATTGTAGGAATTTTTATGGTAAATTGGTGATAGCTATAGTCCTGAAATTTTTATGGTAGCTTCATTGTATTATTATATACTCACTGTAATTTTTGTAGCTTTAGAATAGAATAAGCATTAGGGTAGTTAGATGCTCTTTGTTTCAATATACATTAAATACATTAGCTAAAATAAAGATATATCCTTCATTGTAAAGCTAGGTGTTTGTTAGTTGAACCCAACACTTTGCTTGGTAAATGTGATAGTTAGGCCTTAGTACCCTTAGTCATTAGAGCCCAGCTTAGTAGCTTAGTATGTGTATTCTTAGTTTAGGAGTTTTTATTGCTTAAATGCAAAGTGTTGCATCATCATCGCATGCATAATGGGTTGGTCTTGTTTGTACCTAGGGTACAAATGGGGCGTGTGTTTCGGGGTACCCAGCTGGGATACATTGGTTCGCAAATCACCATTTCCGTGAGATGGTACGACTTGGCTATGGTCTAGCACCGTAGTAAGAACTAGAAGATAAAAGATGGTAAAATGGTTCTGATTGCTCAACCCTTGCTTGAAAGTAGACCAGGTGCTTACTTAGAATGGTTAGGTAATGAAGTAATCATAACTGCTAATAAAACTTGGTCTTAAGGACGTACTCCTAGTAATGCTTTTCGCAAACAAAAGAAAACAACAAACTCATATTGCCTATCAAACTTCTTAGAGTTGGGAAACTATTCCCCCTAGTCGGGTAAGTCTAGCGAGTACATTATGTACTCAGGGTTTATTTTACCCCTGTTGCAGGTGTAGCTTGAGGAGTAGTTCTTGTGTGAATGATTCTTCTGGTGGGCATAGATGGCTCCTTGTATCGTTTTTGCTAGATGTTTATTTCCATTCCGCTGTTTGATTATCGCACTCTGAACTCTAGTATTATAATAAATAATTTCTAAGAATACTTATTGTATGAAATCGACTAAGTATTATAAGCTCATACTCATTATTGGATTCTAGATGTAAAACATGGATTATTTCGAGTTCTCCCTTGGGGTGGGCTCAACGGAACTGTCCGATGTAGCTAACTTTCGGGATACTTAGTGTCTAGTGGAAGACGAGCGCCTTTGAAAGTGTGTTATTTTGGGTGGTTCTGCCATAGGTGGTATCAGAGCCAATAATGAGTCTACGAGTTTAAAAACTCTTTTCAAAACCTAAAATTTGACCAACAAAAGCTTTACGAAAAATAGGATGCGATAATTTACGTAAATAAGTATAGCCCTAGTAATATGGTCTATCTAGGATAGTGGCACTGGTTTTATCTAATCAATCTTCTGTGGGTACACTAACTTACGTTGTGTAAGAATTGTTTAGCGTACGGAAAGTGAGTGTGCACTATGCCAAAAATTATATACGAATGCCGCTATATTCCGGCCTGAGCGAACAAATAGGTCCATCCATGCATCATGAAAAGGTAATCTTGCTTAAACTAAACTCCCCCACACGTATAATTTTTGGATAGTAACTTGATAAGATAATAAATAAAGAGAAATACTTTAACTCTTAAGGAAAAGTACTCACTAGTAACCATTTATCAAGCCTTAGCATCTCTCTAGCCTTTTGTTTCTAAAAATGGAGGCCTTGTCCCTAACAGTGGGTTTCTATCTATTTATAGATGAACCTGAGGTCTGGTCATGGGAGCACTAGTGCTGGGACAGGTCGTGTACTTGGTGAAGACCAGGGCAAAAATGGTTGTGGCGATGATCATGGCAATGCCAACCGGGAGAGCCACGAGGCCCCACTCCTTGATCCTCGTCCTCCGCCACCACCACCGCCCCTGATGACCCACGCCAAGATGATAGCTGATATGACGACTGCTCATTGCAAGTCAGACCATGCCCTGGAGATGCTGGCACAGGCTATTGGTGGCTTCGCCCGTGGAGGCCCCGATGGCAATTGCAGGAATGGGGGTGGTGCCCACGGTCCTGAGAGGCCCTGTTCCTATTAGGACTTTTTGGGGACACACCCACCCACGTTCACGCCAACTACTAAGCCTTTGGACATGGAGCATTGGCTTTGTATTCTAGAGTAGAAGTTTCAACTTCTCAATGTGACTGATGAGTAGAAGGTGCGATTTGCCACATAGTAGCTTCTGGGATCTGCCAGTGCTTGGTGGGACACTTTCAACACCATGCAGCCTATGGACCACCATGTGAATTGGCGGGAATTTACCACTGCTTTCCGTCAATACTATATTCTTGCTGGTTTGTTGAACATGAAGCTATCTGAGTTTCTGGAGCAAAAGCGATGAAACATGACTGTGATGGAGTATGTGAACAAGTTCAACCATCTTGCACAGTATGCTAGGACTCATGTGGATACTAATGAGAAGAAGATGGACCGTTTCAATCATGGTTTCTCTTGCATCTACAAGAGAAGTTGTATATAGGGGGCTATCAGACCTTTGGTGCTTTGATGAATGTTGCCATTGCTATGAAGGGACTTCAGTGTGACTCTCAGGCTGAGTGGAAGCGCAAGAGGGTGATCACTAGGTCTTCTAGTCACCCATAGTATTAGAAGGAATAGGTTGTGAGGAGGGTGTCCTATCACTCTCTGGGTGGATAGTCGTCTCGCTAGACTCACCGGGCACCTCCCACTCAGTACCGTGCACCTACTCAGCAGGTGCAGCAGCCTCAGGGACAACAAGTTTCGCCTTGTTAGGGATAGGGGAATAAGTCGAGTGCTTGTTTCAAGTGTGTTAAGGAAGGCCACTATGGTCATGAGTGCCCCTAGAACCAGCTTACTCAGTCTTCAGCCAACTCTTGTTTGGTCAAGAGGACTATCATTAGGAAGAAGGTGCCCGTGAGCCACTCAGGACAGGTTAACTTCATTGAGTCTAAGGAGATCCCACAGGGAGAGCCTATGATGGCTGGTATGTTCACCATTGATTCCCACCCAGCATATGTATTATTTGATTCTGGTGCATCATATTCATTCATGAGTATGGGGTTTGCACATAGGCACAATATATCTACTATGGCTATTTCTATTGCCTATAGAATCAGAACCCCCGGGTACGCAGTTGTGCATTAACACTTAGAGGTCACTGTGAGACTAGTGCTAGCAACTCACTCTTATCGTCTCCAGTTCATGTTGTTGCCTAGGCAAGGCATAGATGCAATTCTGGGAATGAACTGGTTGAGAAATTATGGGGTAGTCCTGAACCTTAGGCAGAGATTTATTGAGTTAAAGCTTCCTTCTTCTGAGGATAGAATGTCTCTCCTAATGTCTTCAGTTTCCACCCTACCAGTTATTGCTTATATTGAAGCCTCTCCTGATCTTGCTTCTATTCCTATGGTCTGTGAGTTTTCGGATGTCTTTCCTGAAGATTTACCTAGGTTACCATCGGATTAGGAGGTTGAGTTTGCAATTGAGTTAGAACCTGGTACTGCTCCTATTTCATGGTGTCTTTACCGCATGGCTCTAAAGGAACTGGCAGAAATGAAGAAGCAGCTAGAGGAATTGTTGGAGAAGGGATTCATCTATCCTAGTTCTTCACCATGGGGTTATCCAACTATTTTTGTGAAGAAGGATGGCACTCTTCAGATGTGTGTGGACTATTGCCCTCTCAACACGATAACCATTAAGAACAAGTATCCTTTACCTCATATTGATACTTTGTTTGATCAGTTGGCTAGTGCAAAGGTGTTTTTAAAGATTGATCTTCATTCTGGGTATCATCAAATTAAGATCTGGCCACAAGATATACTAAAAACAGCTTTCTCTACTAGATATGGGCTTTATGAATACCTAGTCATATCTTTTGGTCTCACCAATGCTCCTGTATTCTTCATGTACCTCATGAATTCAGTCTTTATGCCAGAGTTGGACAAGTTTATAGTGGTGTTTATTGATGACATATTGATATATTCTAACAACAATGAAGAGCATGCACAACATCTTTAGATAGTACTGACTCAGTTAAGGGAACACAAGTTGTATGCCAAATTCAGCAAGTGTGAGTTTTGGTTGGATCAAGTGCAGTTTTTCGGACATGTCCTAACACCTGAAGGCATCTCTATGGATCCTAGAAAGGTGTAGGATGTGTTAAATTGGAAATCTCTAGAGTCAGTGCATCAAATTCGTCAGTTTCTTGGTCTTGCTAGGTATTATCAGCGCTTCATCCCTTATTTTTCCAAAATAGCTCAACCAATGACCAAGTTACTCTAGAAGGATGTCAAGTTTGTATGGAGTCCGGCTTGTGAAGAAGCTTTCCAAGCCCTGAAGAAGTTTCTTATCTCTGCACCTATTCTTGCCCAACCAGATATTGATAGGCCTTTTGATGTGTATTGTGATGCCTCTAGGATGGGACTAGGATGTGTGCTTATGCAAGGCGAATGTGTGATTGCTTATGCTTCACGTCAGCTAAAAAAGCATGAGTTGAATTATCCCACCCATGATTTAGAGCTAATTGTAGTGGTACATGCTCTAAAAATTGGAGACATTACCTGTTGGGAAATAAAGTACACATTTTTATGGATCACAAGAGCCTTAAATATATTTTCACTCAATCTGAGTTGAATATGAGGCAACGAAGGTGGCTTGAGTTAATCAAAGATTATAACTTAGAAGTTATTATCACCCTGGAAAAGCTAATGTGGTAGCCGATGCCTTAAGTCGGAAGTCACATCAAGTTGAAGAAGAATCTTTGTCTCTCAACCATTCTGAGGTGTTAGCCCATATTGCTCTAGCCTCGGATCTACTTGAGCAAATTATTATAGAGCAAATACAAGATATTTCGGAAATTCCGCATATCAAGAAGTTAATTGCCGAAGGGCGTGGTCCTCATTTCAGTGTTGAATGATCAAGGTGTGGTGAAGTTCAAGAACTGATTGGTGGTTCCCTCAAGTGATGAGCTTAGAAGAAAATTTTTGGATGAAGCTCACAACTCCAAATTATCCATTCATCTAGGAAGTAACAAGATGTATCATGATTTGCGTCACTTGTATTGATGGCCAAACATGAAACAGGATATTACCAAATACATCTCAGAATGTGACATTTGCGAAAGGGTTAAGGTGGACCATGTGGCAGAACCACCTAATCTAATGCCTCCCTAGAGTACCCGTCTTCCATTCGACACTAAGGGTCCGTTTGGTTGTGCTTTTGGCTTTGGCTTTTGGCCCCAAAAGCCAAAAGCCCAACCAAAGGGGCTGCTTTTGGAGGCTGCTTTTTCAGAAGCAGCTGCTTTTCCGTAGTACATTTTTGAAAGCTGGTTTGACCCTGCTTTTGGGTTTTGGCTTTCTGCTTTTTGAAATTGGTGGAATAAAAAGCTCTTCCATTGTTGTTTCAAGAGAGATAAAGATAGAAGGTATATTTTATACTTGTTTAACCAAACAGCTTTTAGCTTTTCTACAGCTCAAAGCCCACAGCAACTTTCCCACAGCTCACAGCCCACAGCAGTTTTTTCCCATAGCCACAGCTCAACCAAACACACCCTAAGTACCCAAGGGAGGACACCAAATTACGCGGTCCCGTCAGGCACACCCAATGGGAGAACCAAAAAATCCATATTTTTCCATCAGGATCACAAATGAGAGAATAAAGCTTACAACATTTTAGCCATTTCTTACATCACATTCCATGTAATATCATAGTATAATATTTATTATTTATAATAGCGGAATATGAACATGTTATCAGAGTTATGAACAATTTAAATTAACAGTAGAATATAAACATGTGATCAGAATTACAGCGGAAATAAATATCTATTCATGACATGATGAAGCATTAGTATATAAGTTATGACAATAGATCATAGAACTTCCATTTATTAAAATATTTGGTGAGAGTTATACATAGAAACTATGATCGCAGCATAAAGGAATCCCCTCTGAGCCCACCAAGAGGAATCCACACATAAGAGGCAGCTCTATCATCCGCCTGTCACCTGCAACAGGGGAAAATAAAACCCCGAGTACTCAATTGTACTCAGCAAGACTTACCCAACAGGAGAAAAGAAAAGACTCCAAGGATATGCAAGGCTATCTGACTTGTGGGTTTATTACATCTACAGGAGCATTACTAAATGTGCGTCCTTATATTCGATTTTATTAGCAGACATCATTAGTTCATTAACTAACCATTCTATGTAAGCACCTGTACTGCTTTCAAACAGGTGGTAAGCAATCAGAATCATTTTACCATCTTTCATCTTCCAGTAATTACTAGATTGCTAGACTGTAGACAAGTCATACCAGATCGCCCGGCGATTTGTGAATCAATGTACCTAGCTGGGTACCCCAAAACACATGCCCCGCTTGTACACTAGGCACAAACAGGACTAACCCACTACCCTCCTATCATGGGTCTAGGTCCCCATCCAAACTTGGACTCCAAGCCCCCGCCCCTAAGTCTCAGACTTAGTGCGGTGCAAGGACCTCCACCCGAAAACCACCCTAAAAGTCAGTCCAGAAAGAGCAGGAACCCATGACAAGAGAGTAACAAGTCTTCCCTGCGCCCATACCCAAGTATGTGCTTGGGATAATAAGTCTGTGACCTGCCTAGAACCCAATGCAATGGCCGGTCCTTAACCGACACAGACAGGGAAAAAGTGTAACCTAGCTATGCCCTATTGGTTGCAGGACACAACCTCTTACACCCACCAATACCCATACCATATCACTGCCCGGTCTTCATTTTTCCTTTCCACCATTTTATCATGAATGATAATAATATAGTAACAACAATAATATATTTCCTATCTCTCGTGAGTGATAGGTAATCACTCGACTTCTATCAGAGTCCTGTAGCATAGCAATCTACATGGTCCTATCATACTAGTAAGACTCATAGGATAAAGATATATATATATATATATATATATATATATATATATGCAAGTGGGTTTCATTCAACACCTTAAAACTTAATGCACAAGTATAATTTAAAGTGCAGAAAAGTAGAGGATATGCACCGAGGCTTGCCTGGGTAAAATATATACTAAAAAGTTAGTATCTGTATCTTCAGATCATCCACCATCATTTGAATAGAAAGCTCATTGCATCATCTCCTGAAGAGAATACCATTACACCATCTTCAGATTCCCAATCATCCTTCAATTGATCCATTGATCCATCATCGTACCTATATGATATGCATTGTTTCAAATGATGCAACAGATAATTAACAAGGCAACCACAACTCTTAAAACAGAGTACATACTATGAACTAACAAGCTAGCTCTAATGACTAACGTACTAATCTATGTATCAACATCATCGAGAAAGGTGTCATTTCCCAACAAGTGTTTTAGTTATACAAACCCAAGTTATTTCTTTATCTCATTCTATCAATTTCATCTTTATTCAAAATAGGGCATCATTATCTATCTAGCAACTGATTATTCTGGAGCTACAAAAATTACAATGAGCAGCAAATAATGTTAGGAATTTACTGTAAAATTTTTAGGGTCAGCACTATCCCCATTTCCCCACAAAAATTCCCACAAGTTCACATTTTAACAATATTAAACATTTGAAAACAATTAGAGCAACCCTAAAAATAGCACCAACTAGATGAACCAATTACGCTAATAGATAGATCATGATTTTAGGAACCCAACGAAATTTGTTCCATAATTTTTGGACTCCTAAATGATTTTATATTTTAATAACAAAATTAGCTCAGAATTTATATTAGGAAATCTTTATTGATTCATTGGAAAAAGAAAAGAACACCGTGGCCCACCCAGCCCACGGCGGGCGTGGCCCAGGCGCGTGCGGCACAAGGCCAACCCAAGCACGCGGGCGTGAACAGCCCAACAACGGTGGGAACGGGCGTGGCGGCCTAGCAGCCAACCCACGTGCGACGCAGTAACAAGCGCGGGTGGCCTAGTGTGAGCAGGCCGGCCCATGATGGGAAGCCCAGTAGTGGTGGCACCATTTTGTACCGAGGCCCCTATACTTTTACTTAATCCACCCAACGGACATTAACACTATTCAAGTGAGTCATGGAAATTATGTTGAGAACCATGAACAAAATTTCTACTTCGATTCTTACCCTTCTCTTCATCCTCAAAAGCAGAGCATGAATAGGGGAGCACCGGTCGTCGGCGGGAATGGCACATCTAGGTGTGGTGGTTGCACAACGGCGGCGCGTGTGAGCGGGGAGGAGTGCGCAGCCAGGTGGCGGCGGCCATGACTTGACGATGGCCAAGGCGGCCAGGTGGTGTGCACTGGCGGTGGCTCCTCAGCACCGAGTGGGCATGGCATGCTCGCGTGCCCGGTGGCGATGGTGGAAGCGGCCACGGCGGGGCACAACGGTGGCAGCGGATGACAGCGGCGACACTACGAGGACGCTGCAGGACATGGCAGCTGGCGGTCGGAGTGGAGGGCGAAGGAGCAGGCGAGGCGGAGCCGTGCGTGGGCTTCGGTGAGAGGGAGGAGAGCAACGGCGCTACGGGACCATGGTCTAGCATGGGGACGCGGCGTGGGACTCGGGCTCACTTGTGCATGTGACGGCCGGAGACGGGAGCGACCGTAGGTGCCAGCAGGAGGCCACCTAGAGCAGCGGGTTCAGCGCAGGGCCGAGGGGCACGCGTGTGCTCACGTGTGGTGGTTGGGGCTATGGCGGAAGGAGCAGTGACGGCGCTCTTAGGGCTCAGGCGATGGCAGTGAAGCAGTGTGGAGCTCGGCGTGTGGTGAGTGTGAGCCACGGTGAGCAGCAGCCAGAGAGGGAGAGCATATCGAGGAAGAGCAGAGAGCACACGAGAGGGAGAGACTGAGAGAGAGGGTGAGCAGGGCGAGAGCAGTAGCTCGGCGTCCTCAAGAAGCAGAGGGTAGGGGGCAGCAGCAGTAGCTCGGAGGTGGCCCGTCCTGCTCAGCACGGTTATGTCAGCGTAATGACACTGAGCTGGGCGGGAGCAGGGCCATGTGCAGGCAACGTGAAAAGCGGCAACGGCCCGACCGGAGCTAGATGGACCAAGGCAAGAGTGCTCTGCTAGTATAGTCGAGGCCGAGTACATGCAAGAAAACGATGAGGCACCACCGTCTCTCAGACTAGTGCATAGATGGAACTACTCAAACCTGGCGGACCGCGAAGGCAGCCAGCTCGGCAAATCATCCATTAACGCGCTCCCAAATAAGGACACGAGGCAGCAAGTGCACATGGTGCCTACTGCGCTCGCCTAGTGTAGCAGCGACACCAAGCTGAGTAGACGAGAGAGAGAGAGCGAGAGAGAGATGTATGTGACAAGTCCAGCAGAGGGAGGGAGAGCGAGCAGCCGGCAAGGCCATCAAGCTTGGTCCTAGCTCATAACGTGCACATCGTATCGGCCAGGTAGGTGAGATAAGTGGCCAGCGGCACTTTTGTTTTTATTTTTATTTTGTTCATGTTTATTTTTAACTAACAAACATCATATTGACACTCGAACAAGCATACCAACATATCATGATGTTCATATCCTGCTTGATGATATGATTTTTCCTGTTTATATTTTATATTATTTTAGCCTACCCAAAATTCATTTTCTAAACAACTTTATGCACTAACAAGCATAACTAAAACTCTAAGGTTTTAATATTTAAGCAAATTTTACTTTAACAAATTTTATTTATCAAAATTGTTTTCGTGCTCAATCCAACCGAACAAGCCATTCGCCATTTACTTGCTAGAATCATTATCGGACATTTTTAAATACTTTTACGCACTAAGTGAATTAACTCAGATCTTTAGTTTAGTCCATCAAAGTGAACCACCTAAGACTCACTCATCATCCCATGTGTGTTTTAAACTTTAAAACCTAAAAACTTGTTTTGCTAATTTCTCTTAGGTATTAACCTAGGTGCTAAGCAAGCTCGTAACACCAGAGGTGTTACAACCAACCCCTCTAAAAATAATCTCGTCCTGAGATTCGAAGCAAGAATCAGAAGAGGGGAAACATGATTACATTACGTAGATCAGAGATCACACGAAAGATTACATGACTTTGAATGCTAAACCACACAGGGATTTAGGGATACATGGTTAAGAGCAATCTAATACAACCAAGGCTTGATCTAGAAGTTAGGATAGACGAGGGCAATGGAGAAACAACAAGATAATGATTATCCAAAACATGGCGTATGATGAACAAATCTAGAAATAGGAGACTGAGAAGTCAAACATCATGAACCCTAAGACTGAACTAACCAACAGTAGACTTGAACTTCTTTGAAAACCATATCCTTTCTTCTTCTTAGATTACACCATCACTTAGACTGATAGACCTAGTTCCACAATGTTGACTGGATCTTGTAGCTCTGTGTTGGATTCAAGGGGATGGGAATGGAGAAGAAGAGCAAGGACCAAGGGCATCTTATAGTGGTGAACGGATGTGGGGCACAACACACCGGAAGTGGAGACAGCATGGGTGGGATATGCTATTGGTTCACGCTGTGGGGATAAGGTTGGCCATGGTGCGCCTCCTACGCCGCGTGACAGAGGGGGAAATAATGGGGAGGAGAGAGGGTTCGCTCGACGAGGGAGGCGTGCAGGCGACCATGTCCCCAAAAGAAGAAAGAAGGGAGGGGGAAGGGGGTCTAGTATGGAAACGAGAGCATGGGGGTCGAGAGCTGATCGGATGCCAGGAAAAGGAGAAATGCACAGTGCATAAAGGCGGCGAGTGCGCGCATGATGCCATGCCCACATGTGAAAACTGGGGTGCTAAAGGGCCTGACACAGACGACGTCCGTAGGGCACTGTAGTGAAATAACCCAGCATGCATAGTGCGGTCAACTAAATGCAGGGCTTGGGACATGACATCCACTCAGGCTTTTCCAACCACTCCTGACTACCCACGGCTGACTTTCGTTTCTTCTTTTTCTTTCCCTTCCTTGACCACATCCTGTCTTTCATGTAAACTAAGACCATATCATATGTTCTTCCTCCAAAACCACCTCCTCTTGTTTACCTTATGAGAACACTATTTCATCAACCCATTATGGATTTCTCGTTCGAACACCCGAATATCTTCAAGAAGAATATTTGTAGCAAAAGCAGTACGGCAGTGTAACTTCATAAAGGTACTTGGTCAACAACCTCGATACCAGCGCATGCCGAGCAGCGTCACCATGTGGTAGTTGTTCCACAGAGAGCCCTCAGTTTCATCGTGGCACCATAAGCTATTAACTAGGCAACTATTACCAACTTACACGCCATGAAGGCAGTGGGGTCATAGACCATAGAATCAGAGGAGTATTGCAAGGGAAGATACAAACAACAAGGGTTCCTTTTGCAATAAGGAACAAGGATTCAAACCCAACGACGGATTTGATTTAAAGAGATTTAAGTGTTCTGCTGGGACATCCACAATTAGTCAATACAGTGTCCTATGTCATTCAATCACGGCTGGTCTACTGGCATCAGAATGGTAACTTCTCTTATAACCCTCTTAATATCGCCCTTGAAAACCCTAAGCACTTCTAACGAAACTTAAGGTAGATGAACGCAATAACACAGCAAAATAACAAAATGCAAATACCAAACATCATTAGGCTGGTGCAACATACAGACACTCACTCTCTCATTTTTGACACATGCTTCACCTTCCCTACAGGCAGACGATCTCAACAACTATGGATGAAAAACAATGGCAAGAGTATAGTACTGAAGAACAGCGACGAAAAGCACTACTACTACGGGTACAGCATCCCAAGGCAACTAATCTACTCTAGACCATACATCTTCATTCTCAGGCTCGATGGATTCTTCTACCGCCCTAGCTATGGATCTGCCTCTTCTCTTGGCAGTGGCTGAGTGAGAGGAATCAAGGGTTCTACTTCTGACACTTCCAACGGTGGAGGTGCTGATGGCACTACAATACCGGTTCTCCTTCTTTCTAGCGAGTGGATAGGGATCCCCTCCAAGATCAAGGAATCCTGCCTTTCAGTAGCCAGCGTCCTCTGCTTGGCCCTGGTGACAAGATAGGCTTCTCCCAACTGATGGGCATGCCAATCTTCAGCCTCCTTTAAGCTTCTGACATGGCAGTCTCCTGACTCTCTATGGCTGCCGCACTGGCATGTGCTTCGGCCAGCTACACCTAGAGCATCCTAGAGAAGATCTCAGCTTCCTTGGCTCGCCAGAGGCACTTCCTTAGCTCTGAGACTTGCCGGTCATACTACTCATCCAGAGCAAGTAGGTATGTGGTCAAGTGCACCACTGGTAGGACTATCTTCTTGCGCATCCCGCCCTTGCAAAGCCTCCATGCGAGCCCACCATGCCTATCGATTCTTTTCCAAAGGTGGAAAGAACTTCATGGGGGTACAGGCAATGGGCTCTTCATAGATCTAACAAAGGTACCGCAAGGCATTGCGGGCCACAACCAGGTAGGTGTCGACGAAGCAAAACCTAGTTGCGGTCACATTCTAGGCTTTAGTGATGTCAGGGAAACTCTTCACTCTTCCCAATGTAGACGGTAACCTCACACCACTCAGTGTCATGCTTTTCATACTCGTGGCCCTCATACTCAGGACGATCTTTGACTCTGAGCTTCTATAGGGTGGCATGCAGGATTCTGGGAAAACCCTCAACGTTTAGGCAGTAGCTACTAACCCAAATTCCTGCCATTTCTAGCAATGGTTGCAAGCAAGGACTGAGCAAAAAGCTTGCTCAAAGGAAAAGCTAGACGAGCTAAAGTGCACCGAGTGGTGGTACCAATGGCTTAGCTAAGCCCTGCTTATAAAGGCAGAGCGGTCAGTGGTCCTAGCGCAGTCCACCCAAATTTTTCGCGCGTTCGAGACGAGCGATGTCTGAGGCCATTACTAACTAGTACGACTACAGGGCAAGGGTTCAACAAAAGTGTAGAAAATGTACGGGGAGGCATGGGTCACGACCGGCGTGAACCATGGGTGAACACGGAGCATAAAGCCATAGTGCAGAAAAAACTCTAGAATAGGAATGAGTCAGTCGTGCACAATATGACACTCATGACACCTATGGATGGCGTATCCACAAGCAATATAGGCACTACAATGCTCAAGCAAGATATGCAACAATGTGCGCCCTATACGTCCTTCCACCATTGCCAACATATAGGGCAACCGTTCTTAGATTTTTGGCACAGCGTTCTCTCCCTGTAACTAGTCGATACTATCAGTCTATGCTCAAGGTCAGTGTACCTACAGAAAAATTAATAAATCCTACCTAAGTCAGCAGAATGCCATCTATCTTGGATACATAACCATAGTAATAGGGCTACTTATATAACCTTGCATACAAATGTCCTATTCTTTGAAAAGAATTTGTTGTCAAATTTTCTTTTAGAAAAGGTTTTCGAAGCTTTATTTCCTCATTTATTCTATAATACTACCTGTGACAGAACAGCCTAATTTAATGCCTCCCTAGAGTACCCATCTTCCATTAGATACTAAGCACCCAAGGGAGAACACCAAATTACGCGGTCCCGTCGACCACACCTAATGGGGGAACCTGAAAATCCATATTTTCCATCGGGATCACAAATGAGAGAATAAAGCTTACAACATTTTAGCCATTTCTTACATCACTTTCCATGTAACATCAGAGTATAATATTTATTATTTATAATAGTAGAATATGAACATGTTATTAGAGTTATGAACAATTTAAATTAACAGCGGAATATAAACCTGTGATCAGAATTACAGCGAAAATAAATATTTATTCATGACATGATGAAGCATTAGTATATAAGTTATGACAATAGATCATAGAACTTCCATTTATTAAAACATTTGTTGAAGAGTTATAAATAGAAGCTATGATCACAACATAAAGGAATCCGCTCTGAGCCCACTAGAAGGAATCCACACACAAGTGTTAGCTCTAGCATCCGCCTATCACCTAAAGTATGGGGAAATAAAACCCTGAGTACTCAATTGTACTTAGCAAGACTTACCTGATAGGAGGAAAGAAAAGACTCCAAGGATATGCAAGGCTATCTGGCTTGTGGGTTTATTGCATCTACAGGAGCATTACTAAATGTGTGTCCTTATATTTGATTTTATTAGCAGTCATCATTAGTTCATTAACTAACCATTCTTTGTAAGCACCTATACTGCTTTTAAGCAAGTGGTAAGCAATCAGAATCATTTTATCATCTTTCATCTTTTAGTTCTTACTACGTTGCTAGACTGTAGACAAGCCATACCGGATTACCTGGCGATTCGTGAATCAATGTGCCCAGCTGGGTACCCTAAAACACACGCCCCACTTGTACCCCAGGCACAAGCAGGACCAACCCACTACCCTCCTATCACGGGGTCTAGGTCCCTGTCGAAACTTGGACTCCAAGCCCCCGCCCCTGAGTCCTAAACTTAGTGCGGTGCAAGGACCTCCACCCAAAAACCACCCTAAAAATCGGTTCAGAAAGTGCCAGAACCCATGACAAGAGAGTAACAAGTCTTCCCTGCGCCCATACACAAGTATGTGCTCGGGATAATAAGTCTATGACCTGCCTAGAACCCAATTGCAATGGTCGGTCCTTAACCGACATAGACAGAGAAAAAGTGTAACCAAGCACCTAGCAAGGACCAGCAAGCTCGGTCCTAGCTCATAATGCGCACGTCGTACCAGCGAGGTAGGTGAGATGAGTGGCCAGCGGCACTTTTGTTTTTATTTTTATTTCATTCAGTGTTTATTCTTAACTAACAAACATCACATTGACACTCGAACAAGCAGTACCAACATATTCACGATGTTCATATCCTGCTGATGATATGATTTTTCCTAGTTTATATTTTATATTATTTTAGCTTCTAAAATTCATTTTCTAAGCAACTTTATGCACTAACAAGCATAACTAAAACTCTAAGGTTTAAATATTTAGCAAATTTTACTTTCAACAAATTTTGTTTCATAAAAATTGTTTTCACTGCTCAATCCAACAGAACAAGCCATTCACCATTTACTTACTAGAATCGTTATCGACATTTTTAAATACTTTACGCACTAAGTGAATTAACTTAAATCTTTAGTTTAGTCCATCAAAGTGAACCACCTAAGACTCACTCGTCATCCCATGTGTGTTTTAAACTTTTAAACCTAAAAACTTGTTTTGTTAATTTCTCTTAGGCATTAACCTAGGTGCTAAGCAAGCTCGTAACCAGAGGAGTTATAGACCATATGCATACTGCCTAGATTTCTACAACCCTTGCCAATTTCTATTTGGAAATGGAAGGATATTTTCATGGACTTTGTTATAGGTTTGCCCCGCACAACAAAGGGATTCTATTTGGGTCATTGTGGATCACCTTACCAAGTCCGCTCATTTCCACCCAGTTGATACAATGGTATTAGCCAAGAAGTATGACAAGTTATATTTTGATCGGGTTATGACCCTACATGGAGTTCCTATTACCATTGTTTCTGATAGAGGGTCAGTCTTTGTCTCTCATTTCTAGGAGCAACTCCAGAAATGTCTTGGTACTCGTCTCCTCAGAAGTTCAGCTTATCATCCACAAACTGATGGTTAGACAGAAAGGGTCAATCAAGTACTTGAAGACATGTTGAGGATGGTGTCTTCTCTTATCTAGAAAAATGGGACAAATGCTTGACTTTAGCTGAGTTTTCCTATAACAATAGCTATCAAGAGAGCATTCGAATGGCACCGTTTGAGGCCCCTATATGGTAAGAAATGTAGGACACCTCTTAACTAGGGTTGAAGTGGGTGACTGTGGGTACTTTGGACCTGATTTTATTAAAGAAGCAAGAGAACAGGTCAGTGTTATTCAGAGTCATTTGAAAGCGGCTTAGAACCGTCAGAAAGCTTATGCGGACAAGAGGAGAATTCCCTTGTAGTTTGAAGTTGATGACCATGTGTACCTAAAGGTATCCTTGATGAGAGATGTGCATTGATTTGAAGTCCGTGGAAAGTTAGCTCCTCGTTATGTTGGACCTTATAAGATTTTAGAGCGATGTGGTGCGGTTGCTTATTGTCTCCAACCTTCTAGATCTTTTGTTAGTAGTACATAATGTCTTTCATGTTTCCCAATTAAAGAAGTATTTACGGTTCTTGAGGAAGTGGTGGAAATTGAAGGACTCCCTCTCCAACCTGATCTTTCTTATATTGAGCATCCTGTCAAAATCTTGGATGAAAAAGAGAGAATTACTTGAAACAAAGTGGTGAAATTTTATAAAGTCCAGTGGCAAAATCATTCGGAGGATGAAGCAACTTGGAAGAAGGAGAGTTATATTCGGGAGCATTATCCCCATCTTCTCCCCGGTGTGCCGAGGTAATAGTTTATGTTAAAAGCTCACTCTTATCATTTTTCCTACACTAGGCACTCACATGAAATCCCGGGATGAGATTTTGTGTAAGGGGGAAGAGTTGTAACACCCTCGGTGTTACACCCTAAATCATTTAACAAAACATGACATGAGCATCATGTTTACGTGTTAATGCATGTGATAGAATGTGTAGATAAATTTCTTGTAACTTAAAATGATCAATAAAAATGCTAAATGAAAGTTGATTCAATAGTTCATGTATATCAAGTAGGGTTGAAAACCAATTTTTCTTAAACAAAAATACTATAGAACATGTGTGTGATACATAAATAAAGTTTGAAGTACAAACTTTGTACATGACAGTGAAATACTTGCTGTTGAAAATGATATTCCTAACTAATATTTCTACTAGCCTAGAAATTACAAATTGAAATCAAGTTCAGCTAAAAAACTTAGAAAATTTCCAAGTTTTTCAATAGCTAGACATTGCTATGTTTAGCAAATTATTTTGAGAGATTGGGTTAAAGGGTGGTGTAGTGTTATAGCTCGATTTAGTAGTCTCATATGCCATCTTGTGCATGGTGAAGATGGTTTGGCTCCTGAAGCAACTGTTTAGTTGTTTTGGGCGCTTTAAAATTCATGCACGACACGGTTTCGGGCTGGTTGGCCGCGTGGGCACGATCACCATGCTCGGGCATTCAGCGTCGCCATGCTGGATGTCCAACACGCACGCTCGCTGCCATGCGTGGCCGGCCATGGCTACTCTGGCCTGGCTATGGCCTGGCCACTGCTGGCTCTTAGCGCGCGGAGCCGCTGCTGCTGCTTATGCAGCCGGACAGTGCTGCTGTCGAGCCTACTACGCTGCCGCACTGCGACTCGCCCCGCACCGCGCCGTAGCCACTGTCGTTGCCATCACCACGCTGTCATGTCTGTGTCTCACTCTGCATCTCTACACCGATGCCGGCCCAATGCGATGCCTCCTCTACCGCACGCACGTGGTTGGACTCGCTGTCACCTTGTTAGTAATGGCACTGCAGTGCGCGGGCCACGCTGATCGCAAACACGCGTGCCTGTCTGCTAGCGCCTGTGCATGGCCCTCCACAATCACATCGATCATGTCCCACCAAGGCAAGGATAAGCCAAGCCCACCTACCGCGCCCCATCTCTCTCTTTCTCTCTTTCTCCCTCTACTGATGCCATCAAGCCGCACCATCAAATTACCCTACGAATGATCACCTCCATTCAATTCAGTGCATCCACGTCTTCACCATCACGCACTCTCGCTGCCTGACCCTACCCAGCCATGAAGAAGGTACTACCAAGCTCCAATTTTGTAGTTTCCTCGCCGCCATGCTGATATGGCCGCATCTGGCCATGGATGTGGGCAGCCCTCCTACTGCCCCTCTAGAACCAATTCACCTACACCACTAGCTTCGCCTTGCTTTCCTCTCCACCTTGTGCATGTCAGCGGAATCGCTACCGCCTCGCCATCGTCGTTGACGCGACCATGCCATCACGGTGCACCGCCGCATGGCTCAGCCACACATGGCCATCCCTCCTCCATCATCCTCCATGCCAATCGTCACCTCATCTAGGTCCACGGTAGTCTACTGATGCTCCCTCGCTAGCCAGTTAGGTCCTTAGGTGCTCTAGATCACCAGGGTAGATGCACCACCATCGCGGACGGTCAAGCATCGCTGTAGCTTGCTCCAGCGCGTCCTGCCACCCCTCACCACCACTAAGCGTAGCCACCAAGATCGGAGATGGTGATTGACCCGTTAGGTGGGCCCGCATAGGTCCCAAGTGGCCCGTGTAGGCGCTCAGTGCCGTCGCTCGCTGTGTCGCCGTGCACTGAGTTGTCGAGGGTGCACATAGGGGAATTCTAGGAAAGGCTAGGGGTTAAGTGAGAAGTTCTGAGAGAGGAGAAAATAGTGTTAGTACTTAGTTGTAATTCGAGAGAAGTGCAAGGTCTCTTTTGCAAAATTGCCATCACACGCGGGATTCCCCCAGCCGCGGGCCATCTCGCGGTGCAGGGCGGCCTCACATGGGCCGCGCCTGTGGGCTGCTGCACTTGTGCGTTGCGTCGCATGGGCCACGCGTGTGGACCATGTGGGAGAATTTGTTTTTCTTTTTCATAAGGAATTAGAAATTGTTTTCTAATTTAATTTTTGAGCTCATCTTTGGTAAATCATATAAAATCATGTAGGTGTCCAAAAATTATGAAATAAATTTTATTAGGTTCCTAAAATTGTGCTCTATCTATTAGTGTCTTTAGTTCATATATATACATGTTGATACTAGGAGCTATTAAATCATTTGAGAGTGCTTAATATTATTAGGTTAAATATTGTAGGAATTTTTGTGGTAAATTGGTGATAGCTATAGTCCTAAATTTTTATGGTAGCTTCATTGTATTATTATGTGCTCACTATAATTTTTGTAGCTTTAGAATAGAATAAGAATTAGGGTAGTTAAATGCTCTTTATTTCAATATACATTAAATTATTAGTAGAAATAAAAGATATATCCTTCATTTGTAAAGCTAGGTGTTTGTTAGTTGAAGCCAATACTTTGCTTGGTAAAGATGATAGTTAGCTTAGTACCTTAGTCATTAGAGCTAGCTTAGTAGTTTAGTATGTGTATTCTTAGTTTAGGAGTTGTTATTGCTTAAATGTTAAGTGTTGTATCATCATCGCATGCATGTAGATAACGAGTTGGTGGAGATCATGACCACCGGCGATCACGAGTTCGAGGACATCATCGAGGAGTATGAGGAGGAGATTCTCGTGTGGGAGGAGGTCCTAGAGCCGCCACTGACTGACTCAGCTGACACCATGCCTGCCCAAGGCAAGCCCCGTTGCATAACCCTTATTTTTTATAATCACTGTTTATATATGTTATGTGCATTTACATTGTAGGAATTTTATGGAAAGCACATGCATAAATATATTTGTCCCAAGAGTCCTACTAGTATAGGTTCGAGTAGTTGCTATGCTTAGGTTTTCGGTAGCGTGAGTAACCTGCCGTTACTCACAATAGGTGATTATTATTACTCTCATAACAAAATGATAAAAAGAAAATAGAGACCGGACAGGGATACAGTATGGGTATTGGTGGGTGTAACAGGTTGTGTCCCGCGGCCAACAGGACTTAGCTTAGTTACACTGTTTTCCATGTTTTTGTCGATTAAGGACCATCTATTGCTATAGATGGTAGTCAGGTCACAGACTTATTATCCTTAGCACATACTTGCTTATGGGAGCGAGAAGGCTCGTTACGCTCTTGTCATAGGTTACGGCTCTTTCTGGACTGACTGATTGGTGGCGAGGAAAAGTGGAGGTCTAAGCACCATATTGAGACCGGGTCTCAAATGTGGGGGCTTTGAGTCCAAATTTAGATGGGGACCTAGACCCCGTGATAGGAGTGGAATGGGTTGGTCTTGTTTGTGCCTGGAGTACAAACGCGGCGTGTGTTTCGGGGTATCTAGCTAGGATACATTGGTTCGTGAATCGCTATTTCTATGAGACGGTACGACTTGGCTATGGTCTAGCAACATAGTAAGAACTAGAAGATGAAAGATGGTAAAATGGTTCTGATTGCTCAACCCTTGCTTGAAAGTAGACCAGGTGCTTACTTAGAATGGTTTGCTAATGAAGTAATCATGACTGCTAATAAAACTTGATCTTAAGGATGTACTCCTAGTAATGCTTTTCACAAACAAAAGAAAACAACAAACCCATATTGTCTATCATACTTCTTGGAGTGGGAAAACTATTCCCACTAGTCGGGTAAGTCTTGCAAGTACATTGTATACTCAAGGTTTATTTTACCCCTGTTGTAGGTGCAGTTTGAGGAGTAGCTCTTGTGTGGAGGATTCTTTTGGTGGGCACAGACGGATCCTTGTATCATTTCTGCTAGATGTTTATTTCCATTCCGCTATTTAATTATCGCACTTTGAACTCTGGTATTATAATAAATAATTTCTAAGAACTCTTGTTGTATGAAATGGACTAAGTATTGTAAGCTCGTACTCATTATTGGATTCTGGATGTAAAACATGGATTGTTTTGAGTTCTCCCTTGGGGTGGGCCTGACAGAATTGTCCGATGTAGCTAACTTTTGGGGTGCTTAGTGTCTAGTGGAAGACGAGCACCTCCGAAAGCGTGTTATTTTGGACGGTTCTGCCATAGCGATGGTGACCATGACCTTTATACTGATGGTTCATACGATGAAGCGATGGTGATGTTTACCTCTACAGACGTCTCGGCTGTTGAAGCGACAACGAACCTGCACCGTAGATAGTTGGATCGAAGTACAAGGCGATGGTGTCATGACCACTATACAGGCGATTGATGTGCCCACACGATGGTGATAATAGCCTCCACCATAGGCGGATCATTTGTCAATGCAGCGATGTTAGTGTATACCCACACAGACGGGTCATGCTCCAATACGACGGAAGTAAGGACATTATCATGGACGGATCATAAGCCAATACGGCAGTGTAGTGTACACCGCAGTCGGTCTCAGATGCCGATAGTGGGGGCTATGACCATCAATGCTGATAGCTTACTGCCGAGGCCAAAATGCGGCTACGATGGGGTTACGACGTGGCAATGAAAGGTCTGAGTGTAGTAGTGGATGAAAGGAAAAAAGTTTCTTTGCAAACCACAAGCAGTATTAGTTTGCATTGTTTGAATAGTAGTCTCAACATTTTCTAGTCTATGTGGATCACTTTATTTGTACTAGATCTACCAGGAGTGTTAGCCTTCATTGATGGTGCCACAAGGGAGAACAAGCAAAGCATATGGCAAACGAGAGTTGCTTTTCTAATACCAGGCGTTGGCTTGCGCGGTTGCGTCGCTAGCATTGGGAAATGAATGCCCTTGCATCTTCCTTGCTTCTCCTAGATCTTATATGAAGCATATGACAATGTTAGCCTGCTCTCAGATAGCAAACATGCAGGTGCCCTCTTACTCCCGTAATGATCCCTACCACCACTGCACCATTAGTAGCAAGGTTTCCAATTTTGGTATTGAAACAATTTCGCCCACCTTCGAAATGACCTGAATTCATAAAATTTGACATAATTTTTGTAGAGACTTGCACATGAAGTATGCTTTTTCTAAAAAAAATAGTTCTAAACAAATATTAGTATGATTTATTACTACACATCTATTGGGTAGACCCATCTTTTTTCGTAGTTTCATATCTAGTTGCTTAGGGTTTAGTCCAAATAAAACTTTCGGTGAAATTAGATGATTTTTAGTCACGATCGTGTTTTCTGCTATGACTTTGGTGATTGCCATGATGAGACCCCATTGCAGGCATCGATTTCATCAGTAGACGGACAATTTATGGCCTTTATCTACAAGGCGTAGGGTGCTTCTTGGTGCTTCCAATGAGGACAGCTACTCTGGGTCATCTGAAAGCATCTAGGCCCCTAGTTGGGTTTCGGTGATTAATGACAATACAAGATTACTATGACTAACGTGTGTTTTGCAGAGACAATTAAGTTAGGTCATGGTAATAGAGATCGATTGGGCAATCAAAGTTGTCATGCCCCTACGATGGAAATTGTTTTGGTTTTCAAAGGATGGACGACAAGGTTAAGGATGACTAGTTCTAAGTGTCGATTGGAGTTGGAGTGACACTTAGAGTAGTTTAGGACTTTGTTTTTCCTTTGGTCATACTATTAAGGGGGTATGGATGGGTAGCTTGACCTAGGTGAGTATAGTGAGTTAGGTGTGGTGCACACTTGTCAAAACTAGCTCTAGGTAGCTCCTATGAATGCCTAAGATCATTTGGAGCAAACTTCATTCACATATGATTGAGAGTTGGAAGTGAATGGATGGTCAAATGCTGACCGAACGCTGGCCTCGGTGCGATCGGACGCTGGCCGCAGAGTCCGGTCAGTTCATTTGATCAACAGACTACGTTCGGTGTGACCGGACGCTAGAGAGGTCAAGTGACCGGATGCTGAAAGGCAGTGTCTGGTTGACTCCAGTAAGGTTCCAGAGAAGGAAATCTGCGACCGGACACGTCTGATCAGTACTGACCGAACCCTAAGGGTTCAGCATCCGGTTGAGTCCAGTAAGGTTTCAGTAAGGGTTTACTGCGACCGAACGCGTCCAGTCAGTGGTGACTGGACCCTGCCAGCGTCCGGTCAACACATTTTCACTAGTTCGTGGGTTGAACTGACCGGAGCATCCGGTCAACACGATCGGAGCGTCCGGTCACCCCACAGAAGCTCATAATGGTTCGTTTTTCAGGCCGCCTTATAAATAGAAGCTCCACTCGTGTGTGGAGTCACTTTTGCTCATTCCAACAGCTGAGAAACATGTTTGTGAGTGCCAAGAAGAGCAAGGTCCTAGTGAGGTGATTGAGATTTGAGAATCCAAGAGAGTAGCCTCATTAGTGAATCAAGAGTAGTCAAGTGTGCATCCATCTTCTCATTAGGCTTCACGTGGTCAAGTGAGAGTTCATGCTTGTTACTCTTGGTGATCGCCATCACCTAGACGGCTTGGTGGTGATTGGGAGCTTGGTGATCACCTGGCGGAGCTTGTGGGTGACCCAACTCAAGTTGTGAGCGGCTTTAGGTGATTCACCGTGACAGAGTGTCGAAGAATCAACCCATAGAGAGCACTTGATCCTTACGTGAATCAAGGGGGAGCTACACCCTTGCGTGGGTGCTCCAACGAGTACTAGTGGGGAGTGGCGACTCTCCGATACCTTGGCAAAACATCACCGTGTTCCTCTCTCTCTCTTTACTTTGAGCATTTACTTTGAGTATTTACTTTGAGCAATTCAATACTTGTCTTTACATTTATAGAATTGCCATGCTAGAGTAAGTTTGGAACATAGGTTGCAAGTCCTTTGTATGTTAGTTTGATAGAAACACTTTTCTAGGCACAAGGGGTTAATTGGGCTATCCATAGGATTTGATTATTGCAAGAAAATTTAGAATTAGCCCAATTCACACCCCCTCTTGGGCATCTTGATCCTTTCAATTGGTATCAGAGCCTTGTGCTCATGTTTTTAAGCTTAACCGCTTAGAGCAAGATGTCTCACGGGGATGGACCTCCTCCTATCTTTGAGGGAGATGACTTTCCATATTGGAAAATCCGCATGGAGGCGTACTTAGAAGCTCTAGACATTGGTATTCTTAGAGCCACCTCACAAGGCTTCCCAAAACCTTTAAATGCTACTAATCTACAAGGCGATGAGGTTAACTATGAAAAATGGAATGCAAAGGCTCGCAATACCATCTTTAGAGGCTTTTGCAAAGACATGTTCAACCGTGTAAGGAACCATAAAGACACCCATGCACTATGGTCGGACATTTGTGCGCTCCATGAGGGAACCAAGAGTGAGCATGAGGAACGCTATCATCTTGTGATTAAAAAGCTAAATTCATTTGAAATGCTTTCCAAAGAAAGTGCTAATGAGATGTATTCTCGTTTAAATGTTCTTGTAGAGGAAGTTAATGGGCTTGGACTTACTCAAATGTCACCATCCGACGTTGTGAGAAAGATCTTGAGTGTCCTCCCCATTGACAAATATGGGCACATTGTGACCGTGCTACATCAAGGTGATCTTTCCACCGCTACACCGACACAAATCTTGGGAAAGATCAATGCTCATGAGATGTACATGCACATCACGCCACAAGATGGCTCATCCTCCACAAAGAAGAAAGAGAAGGACTTAGCATTCAAAGCTAGCCAAGATAAGGGCAAAGCAAGACTTGAGTATGAGAGCTCAAGTGATGAAGAAGATGATGAAGAAAGTCTTGCTCTCATAGTGAAGAAGACCGCCAAGATGCTAAAGAAGCTAAACAAGAGTGGCATCAAGTTTGATGGCAAGAAGAAGAAGTTCTTCACTAGCTCAAGAAGAAAGCCAATCTCCAAGATGGATTGCTACAATTGTGGTAAACTTGGCCATCTAGCTCATCAATGCACAAAGCCCAAGAAAGACAAGTTCAAGAACAAGAACAAGGGCAAGAAAGATGACTCAAGCAATGAAGATGAAGATGAGAAGAAGAAGAACAAGCCATACAAGAAGAGAGATGGCAAAAAGAGAGACTTCCACAAGAAGAAGAGTGGAAAGGCCTACATCGTCGGTGATTGGCTCACGGACATTGATTCATCAAGTGGATCATCCGATGATGATAGTGACAATGAGAAGGTGGCCGCCACTGCTATTGATCTTGCATCTTCACCGCCACCATGCCATCATCCTCTACACACCTATGCCTTATGGCCAAGGGTGAATGCAAGGTAACTAAGAGTGATGATAGTAGTGATGATGAGCAAGCTAGTGATGATGATAGCGATAGCGATGATGATGATTCACCTACATATGATGATCTTGTCAAAATACTAAGAAAATACACTAAGATCATTAGAAAGAGTAGAGCTACAAATGAAAAGCTTGATGCTAAAAATGATTCACTCTTAGCTAAGTGTGATACATTGGAAAAGGCTAATGATGAGCTTAGAGAAACTAATGATGCTATATCATCCAAACTCAAGAAGCTCAAATCTTCCAAGAAAGAGCTTAAAGATAAACATGATAAACTTGAGTGGGCGCACAATGAACTCATCACTAGCCACAACAAGCTAAAAGATGAATACACTACTCTTAAGATTAATCATGATACTCTTGTTATTGCTCAAGAATTTTTACCAAATGAGCCACATGATGCTACTAACCATGTTGTCAAGATTGATATAGCTACTTCATGTGATGATTTAATTGATGAGAGCATTGAGCATGGATCTAGTAGCAAAGGCAAGCAAGTGGTTGAGTGCAATGACTATGATGAGTATGTCAAGCTCAAGAGTGATAATGAGAAGCTCATGAAAGATCTTGAAGAGATGAAAAGCCACAACACCATTGTGCTAGAAACTCTTGATCATGACAAAGAGTTGATACTTGAGAATGAGAAGCTCAAAGAAGAAAACAAGAAGCTCAAGGAAGAGAAGAACAATGATGTTCTCAAGGAAGAGAACAAGAAGCTCAAGATGGAGAAAGAGCATCTCAAGGTGGGATTGAGCAAGTTTGCTAGAGGCAAGCATCTCCAAAGTGAGCTACTCATGAACACCATCATGAAGATGGATAGAAGTGGCATTGGATATGTGGCAAGTGTAGAGAAGAAGAAGGCTCAAGTTCAACAACAATAATCAAAGCCAAAGCCAAAGCCAAAGAGATGTTTTGAGTGTGGACAAGAAGGCCACTTTGCTCATGAGTGTCAAACTCCACCTCCACAACCCTTGCCCAAGCATGCTAGACCCTTTGCCTTCAATGCTCACTACATGCTTAGAAAGGACTCTAGTGGAAAGATGAAAGTCATGTTCTTAGGTCCCCCTAACAAGAATAGGCCTAAGAAGATTTGGGTGGCTAAGTCACTTGTTGAGAAGGTGAAGGGCCCTCAACAAGTTTGGATTCCTAAAGCTTGAATCTCTTGTGTGTAGGTGAACTACAAGACCGGTGGAAGTCATTGGGTTATTGATAGTGGTTGCACTCAATATATGACCGGTGATCCTCGTATGTTCACCTCACTAGATGAAGAGGTAGATGGACAAGAGAAAATAACATTTGGAGACAACTCAAAGGGCAAGGTTAAAGGATTGGGCAAAGTGGCAATATCAAATGATCATTCCATCTCCAATGTGCTCTATGTTGCTTCATTGAGCTTCAACTTGCTATCTGTTGGACAATTGTGTGATTTTGGCTTCTAATGCTTGTTCACCAAGAAAGAGGTTGTTGTATCCAAGGTAGATGACAATCAAGTGATATTCAATGGATTTAGATACAACAACTTATATCTAGTGGACTTCACCTCCGAAGATGCAAATTTGAAGACTTGCCTATTCACCAAAACAACACTTGGGTGGCTATGGCATAGAAGACTTGCTCATGTTGGGATGAGCTCACTCAAGAAGCTTATGAAGAATGATTTGGTGAGAGGGTTGAAGGATGTGAAGTTTGAAAAGGACAAGCTTTGTAGTGCATGTCAAGCTGGCAAGCAAGTTGCAAATACTCATCCAACCAAAGCTTTCATGTCAACCACAAGAGTGCTAGAGCTCCTACACATGGATTTATTTGGACCAACAACATACAAAAGTTTGGGAGAGAATCTCTATTGTCTTGTGATTGTTAATGACTATTCAAGGTATACATGGGTATTCTTTCTTCATGACAAATCCGAAGTTGCATCTTGCTTCAAGAAGTTTGCCAAGAGAGCTCAAAATGAATTTGAAGTGAAGCTCAAGAAGATAAGAAGTGACAACGGAAAAGAATTTGACAACACAAACATTGAAGCTTATTGTGACGAAGTTGGGATCAAGCATGAAGTCTCCACAACTTATACTCCTCAACAAAATGGTGTAGTTGAGAGGAAGAACCGGACTTTTATCACTCTTGCAAGGACAATGCTAGATGAGTACAACACCCCCGAAGCTCTATGGGTGGAAGCAATCAACACCGCATGTTATGCATCCAACCACCTATTTCTTTAAAAGTTCCTTGGCAAGACACCTTATGAGTTGCTCAATGGGAAGAAGCCGGACATCTCATTCTTTAGGGTGTTTGGTTGCAAATGCTATATCTACAAGAAGCAGCAACACCTAGGGAAGTTCCAAAGACATTGTGATATTGGTTTTCTTATTGGTTACTCATCGAAATCCAAAGCATATAGAGTATTTAATCATGCCACCGGCTTGGTTGAAGAAACATATGATGTGGAATTTGATGAATCTAATGGCTCCCAAGGAGCACATGAGAATCTTGATGATGTAGGTGATGAACCATTGAGGGAGGTTATGAAGAATATTCCGGTAGGAGACATCAAGCCAAAAGATGATGAAGATGATGTACAAGTCATTAACCAACCTTCTTCATCAAGTGTGCCACAAGATGGTGAAAAAGATGGGAGAGTAGAAAATGAAGATACTCATATCTCCCATGAGCAAATGGTGGTACAAGCACAAGATGTTGATGCTCCACAACCTCCTCCTCAAGTGGTCAATAGAAGAAATACACCGCTCCTACAAGATCATCCACAAGATCTCATCATAGGGAGTCCTTCAAAGGGTGTAATGACTCGATCTCAAAAACTTACTTCATTTATTGTCCATCACTCTTTTGTCTCTTGCTATGAGCCTACCAAGGTAGAAGAAGCTCTTAAAGATCCGGATTGGATCAATGCCATGCATGAAGAGTTGAATAACTTCACTCGCAATGAAGTTTGAACTCTTGAAGAGCGACCAAAAGGTGCAAGAGTCATTGGAACAAAGTGGGTGTTCCACAACAAGCAAGATGATCAAGGTGTTGTTGTGAGGAACAAGGAAAGACTAGTTGCAAAGGGGTTCTCTCAAGTTGAAGGTTTGGATTTTGGAGAGACCTTTGCACCGGTTGCAAGATTAGAAGCCATCCATATCCTTCTTGCATATGCATCACATCATAAAATGAAACTATATCAAATGGATGTGAAAAGTGCATTTTTAAATGGCTTTATTAATGAACTAGTCTATGTTGATCAACCTCCTAGGTTTGAAGACCCTAGATATCATAATCATGTTTATAGGTTGTCCAAGGCATTATATGGGCTTAAGCAAGCCCCAAGAGCTTGGTATGAGCGCCTTCGGGACTTCCTCATTGAGAAGGGCTTCACCATTGGGAAGGTCAACACTACACTATTCACCAAGAAGCTTGATGGGCATATCTTCATTTGTCAAGTATATGTTGATGATATCATCTTTGGATCATCAAATGAAGACTCATGCAAAGAATTTGGTGAATTGATGTCGAAGGAGTTTGAGATGTCCATGATTGGTGAGCTTACATTCTTTCTTGGTTTTCAAGTCAAGCAAATGAAAGAAGGCATCTTCATCTCTCAAGAGAAATACACAAAAGATCTTCTCAAGAGATTCAAGATGGATGAATGTAAGCCAATCAAGACACCAATGCCTACCAATGGACATCTCAACCTAGATGAGGGAGGTAACCAGGTTGATCAAACTCTCTACCGTTCTATAATTGGTAGCTTGTTATATTTAACTGCATCTAGGCCCAACATCATGTTTAGTGTGTGTATGTGTGCTAGATTTCAAGCTAGTCCTAAGGAAACACATTTAATTGCCATAAAAAGAATCCTTAGGTATCTTAAGTTCACACCAAGCATTGGCCTTTGGTATCCTAAAGGAGCTATATTTGAATTAATTGGCTATTCTGATTTGGATTACGCCGGATGCAAAGTTGATAGAAAAAGCACATCCGGAGGGTGCCATTTGCTTGGTAGATCACTTGTGTCTTGGTCCTCCAAGAAACAAAATAGTGTGGCTTTGTCCACCACCGAAGCAGAATACATTGCTGCGGGTGCTTGTTGTGCACAAATATTATATATGAAACAAACTTTGCTAGACTATGGTGTAGTTCTAGAAAGAGTACCTCTTTTGTGCGATAATGAAAGTGCGGTAAAACTTGTAAATAATCCGGTTCAACACTCTCGCACCAAGCACATAGATATATGCCATCATTTTCTAAGAGATCATGTTGCTAAAAATGATATATCACTAGAAGGTGTAAGAACCGAAGATCAATTAGCGGATATCTTCACTAAACCGCTAGATGAGGCTACATTTTGTAGATTGCGGAATGAGCTCAATGTGCTTGATTTTAGTAACTTCACTAAAAATTGAGCTTGTGTTTTCCCTTGCATTCATTGTAATATACAATATGTTTAATTTTTGGCAATGCATATAGGGCTTGTCTAACATGGTTAAGATAACTGCCAAAAAGCATGTGAAGAAGCTTAACCTTGGATCAAACTTGACAAGCAACTAGATTTACTTACATAGTATTGCATATACATGGATGTTGTTTTCTCGTTTGTTTCATTTGCCCTCTTATTGCCTATTTTCTTAAAAAGAATTATAGCCTAAGGTAAAATATTTTGAAAAATATGAGGGTTTGAGAGAGGTCACTCACATCAGTCCCAATTGGTGTTTATTTAGATCTTATTCAAGTTGGGACTTGATTGGGAACAGGCAGCGCGAAGGATCCTTGAAGATTTGCTAGAAAAGGTGCATCGGACGCTGCACCAGACGCTGCTGTCCAGCGTCCGGTCAGTTCACAGGAGGTAAACTGCTGCTGAAGGAGTGATCGGACGCTGCGTTTGTGCGTCCGGTCAGGAAGGGATCCAGCGTCTGGTCGACTGAAGGAAAAACAAGCTGTACTGACCGGACCCTGCCTACATCCGGTCATGGACCATGGGACGCGTCTGGTCACGATTCTAGAGGAATTGGACCTCTCTGGAATCGACCGGACACTGGGTGGTAGCGTCCGGTCGCTACCACCGGAGCATCCGGTCAGTGGATCTCATGCGGCTTCAGGACTCTTTTCCGTTTCCTTTCCTGTCACGTTGGGGGTCCTCATTTAACCATAGCCGTCGCGTTTTTTAGACCTAACCCATACGCTACCGCATCCCACCTTGCCCTAGCCCGAGCCACCGCCAGCTCGTCGCGCCGCCTCAGCCCCGTGCCAAGCCCCTCGCGCCACCGCATCCGCTAGCCTCACTCGCCACCGTGCCGCAGCAGCCGAGCCTCTCCGCACATCCAAGCCACCACGCACCCTCCATGCCAGCGCTGCCATTGGCTCCCTAGGCACCAAGGGTCATTCAAGGCCATTGATCCCAGCCCTAGCCCTTCTCCTCAATTGCTTGGTAAGGCCTAATCCCTGTGTTGAATTTACCTTGCTTGTGACCTAGATCCATGGCTATGCACTGATTTCAAATCATCCAGGGCAGTCAATCCATTCACCGTTCTTCGCAACCCTCGATCCAGCCGGTTCTGAGGATTCCCCCGCGTGATGTCTCTTCCTTTTCTGGATCACTGGTTCGTTAGGTAGCATGCCTGTCGTCTCAATTTCGCACCTACATTGCTTACTTCCTAGGTCTTTCGCATCTATTAGATATATTGTATTTATTCGTATATCCATCTATTCTATCGTGCAGCGAGTCGGTGCCGTTGAGGTTCTTGTGACAGTTGGCAGTCAACTCGGAGCCAAGCTCGCGAGTAAGGATCGAGGCCAAGCCTCGGGAGTGTCAGTTTGACAGTTGATCTTCATCAGCGGTAGTTCATCCACTTGTCAGATCAGATGGCTCGCACCAAGAATGTTGGTGGTGGCCCAGGTGATGATGATCGGAGGCCCCCACCTCGCAAGCCTGCAGGACTGAAAGGCAAGGCAACAAAGCAGGTGACATCCAAGAAGCACAAGTACCCCGACATAGAGACAGCGAGAGCAGCTGCAGTCACTGAGGTCGTAGAGCGTGCCGAGAGAGGCGGTGCCCGTAGTGGAGTTGTCATAGCAGATCAGCTGGCACCAGACGCACAGGACAGACTGAGGGAGATTGAGTGACTTCATGGTAGTCCACCTGGGACTATCATGATGGCAGAATGTCGTCTAGCTATTGAGGAGTCTCAACGTCAGGGGGAGTCTCAGCAGGAGTCTCAGCAGCAGCCCCCACCAGCAGAGCCCCAGCCAGCTCAGGACACTCAGAAGGGCCAGTAGGCTGAGGAGACCGAGCTGGCACCCCAGCTACGCCGCTCTAGTCATACTAGTGCTACAGTTCCATCGAGGCTAGCTACATAGCGCAGGGGTTCACGCCCACCGCCCAGACCACAGGGTCCGCCTCTAGTGGTACACCTTGACTTGAGGGCTGCCATAGCCAGACAGGTTCACCAATTGAGGTTTGTTGAGTTCGATGTGTGGTTTTCTCTGAGGAGGGATGAGAGAGCAGCAGAGGGGTTCTACACGCCGCTCTAGGAGGATTTCTATAATGCCTATCTCAACAGTGGGACAGTGTTTAGATCTCAGAGAGTCTGCAGTTTAGAGTCTATTGTGGCAGCAGCTAGAGAGCACATCTGCCCCTACTTGTCATATTTGTCGGGGCTCGTAGATCTGATTGGCCGGACAGGAGTATATGTACCATCTTGGGTTCGGCAGTTTTATGCTTCACTCTATGTTGATCCACATCACAACTTCATTCACTTTGCATTCAATGGCAGAGATTACAGGGTGATGAGTTTGAGGGCCCAGGAGATACTAAGACTATAGGATCAGCCTGTCAAATTGCATGAGGTGTGTTATGGACAGCAGGAGCCTCCTAGGCGTCCTCATGAAGGGTTGGTGCCCCCTACAGATCTAGTGCGACATTGCTTCAAGGAGCCCTTTGGTGAGGGGTCGAGCAGGAACCCTAGTGACCTGACTCCTACAGCTCGTGTGCTAGAGGCCATTATCAGGAGGACACTACTTCCTAGGTTAGGATACAGAGAGGGTCTGACTCGCTTACAGCTCTGGCTCCTTAATGCCCTGATGCAGTAGACCGTGTTCGACATTTGGGACCTCCTTCTATCAGAGATGGAGGATACTATTGCTGAGGGCTTCAAGGGTCGCAGACAGCTTCCTTATGCACATTGGGTCACATTCTTGATGCTCAAGTCTGTGCAGGTCAGGACCCCTGAGATGGTTGCAGAGTACAAGGCTGCCACCATAGAGTTTCCCGCATATAACATGGCATAGAGGATCAGGCATAGCACTCCACAGGCACTCGCTCAGCCCAGTCGTCGTCTAGATGTTCTAGAGTCAGCAGCTCAGCAGGACGAGATCATTAGAGGCATAGCCGCTACAGAGGAGGAGCAGCTTGAGGCACAGCAGGGGATGACCGAGTCCAGTGATAGTTCGGATGATGACTATCTGCTGATTCCTCAGATGCCTCCACGCAGACATGATGCAGAGGCCGACAGTTCCAGCTTGCTCCACGTACTTCAGCGCCTGACTCATCCGCTGTAGCCCCGCCGACCGACCCTTAGGTTTTGGAGTTTGATGCCAAAAGGGGAGAGGGTTCGAGTATGTAAACTCAGGGGGAGCGAGTTTTAGGGGGAGCTAGTTATCTAGTATTAACTTATTATATATACATTTGGAGTTTGATCTGTGTGATACACTATTACTATTATGCATTCGTGTGTTACTTTCATGCATATTATTATATCTATGTGATAGTGATATCTACGTGATTGTGATATATGACATGTGTGCTCTCTACTTTACATTATTTATATGTCATATCACTTGTGTTATGCTCATTTTCCTTTGCTTCCGTGTTTATACTCCAATGCAAATGAGCTTTGTTACTCGTACTCATGCTTAATTCATATCCTTTGAGTACATTGTGTTGGCTTGGGTCATATAAGCTTATATGAACCAAGCCCGTCAAAAACCTCACTCTTTCACATACTCGAGGTGGTATTGTCATCAATCACCAAAAAGGGGGAGATTGAAAGCATCTAGGCCCCTAGATGGGTTTTAGTGATTAATGACAATACAAGATTATTATGACTAATGTGTGTTTTGCAGAGGCAATTAAGTTAGGTCATGGTAATGGAGATCGATTGGGCAATCAAAGTTGTCATGCCCCTACGATGGAAATCGTTTTGGTTTTCAAAGGATGGACGACAAGGTTAAGGATGACTAGTTCTAAGTGTCGATTAGAGTTGGAGTGACACTTAGAGTAGTTTATGACTTTGTTTTTCCTTTGGCTGTACTATTAAGGGGGGTATGGATGGGTAGCTTGACCTAGGTGAGTCTAGTGAGTTAGGTGTGGTGCACACTTATCAAAACTAGCTCTAGATAGCTCCTATGAATGCCTAAGATCCTTTGGAGCAAACTTCATTCACATATGATTGAAAGTTGGAAGTGAATGGAGGGTCAAATGCTGACCGGACGCTGGCCCCGGTGCGACCGAACGCTGGCCGCAGGGTCCGGTCAGTTCATTTGATCAACAGACTACGTTCGGTGCGACCGGACGCTGGAGAGGTCAAGTGACCAGACGCTGAAAGGCAGTGTCCGGTCGACTCCAGTAAGGTTCCAGAGAAGGGAATCTACGACCGGACACGTCCGGTCAGTACTGACTGGACCCTGAGGGTTCAGCGTCCGGTCGAGTCCAGTAAGGTTCCAGCAAGGGTTTACTGCGACCGGACGTGTCCGGTCAGTGGTGACCGAACCCTGCCAGCGTCCGGTCAACACATTTTCACTAGTTCGCAGGTTGAACTGACCGGAGCGTTCGGTCACCCCGCAGAAGCTCATAACGATTCGTTTTTCAGGCTGCCTTATAAATAGAAGCTCCACTCGTGTGTGGAGTCACTTTTGCTCATTCCAATAGCTGAGAAACATGTTTGTGAGTGCCAAAAAGAGCAAGGTCCTAGTGAGGTGATTGAGATGTGAGAATCCAAGAGAGTAGCCTCATTAGTGAATCAAGAGTAGTCAAGTGTGCATCCATCTTCTCATTAGGCTTCGCGTGGTTAAGTGAGAGTTCGTGCTTGTTACTCTTGGTGATCGCCATCACCTAGATGGCTTGGTGGTGATTGGGAGCTTGGTGATCACCCGACGGAGCTTGTGGGTGACCCAACTCAAGTTGTGAGCGGCTTTGGGTGATTCGCCGTGACGGAGTGTCGAAGAATCAACCCGTAGAGAGCACTTGATCCTTGCGCGGATCAAGGGGGAGCTACACCCTTGCGCGGGTGCTCCAACGAGGACTAGTGGGGAGTGGCGACTCTCCGATACCTCGGCAAAACATCGCCGCGTTCCTCTCTCTCTTTACTTTGAGCATTTACTTTGAGTATTTACTTTGAGCAATTCAATACTTATCTTTACATTCATAGAATTACCATGCTAGAGTAAGTTTGGAACATAAGTTACAAGTCATTTGTGCGTTAGTTTGATAGAAACACTTTTCCAGGTACAAGGGGTTAATTGAGCTATCCGTAGGATTTGATTATTGCAAGAAAATTTAGAATTAGCCCAATTCACCCCCCTCTCTTGGGCATCTTGATCCTTTCATCATCGATATCTTCGTCGACGGTCGCAGAGAGGAAATGAAGATTTGCAGGTGATGTATTCGCATCCTATGTTGTACCCGATGATGCAACTGCCGATATTGTTTCATCGATTCAGATGCGTTTTGGACAGATTATAAACGATCTTGCGGCATATCTAATATTTTAGGGTGGGTTGTTGGATTTCAGCATAAAGACTGCACTTTGGCTCCAGCATTCGAGGGAAGCCACTGGAAAAGAAGATGATGAAAAAATCTGGACAGAATATTATGTATTTTTATTTTAAATTTTTTTCATGTATAATTTAGGATATAGTATACCAAGTTTTAATATAATCCCCCTCCCTTCGAAAAAGCATGGCATGTATAGTCTACCATTGTTGCTATAGTTTTTGTATACCAACTTTTGCTTCCTCACGCGACCACGTCACCATTAAATGCTGACCATCCGATCCCAAATCAAATGGCTGTTATCACTTGAAGCGGATTTCCTCCGGAGCTGCTTCCATGTTTGCTCCAGAGCCACCCAGCAAAATATCTACTCGGCTTCTCTCCCCACACGTCCGGTCTCGACTCTCTCGGCGCTTCTCCTCCCGCACCCGCTGCATCACGCCACCGCCGCTCCCACCCCAGCCGATAGCCGGCGCCGCCCCCCGGCAACGCTGCGCTGCCGAGCGCCGCATTCCGTCCGCGCCCCCGGAGGTTGTGGCACCGCCGCTGGCCGCTGGTCGCAACAACGCCGCCTGCCCCGCGAGGCCGTTGCTCTGCCCTCGCCGGCTCGGCTTCACGACGCCCACCGCCTTCCCAGCACCAAAGCGCTCCACACGTCCTCCCCTCCCTCTTCCCGGCTCCGGCGGCCCGACGCGGTGCCGCACTGCCACGGGAACCGGCGCGGGCAAACCTAGCGGCATAGCCCGGGCACCTGAGCGCGTGACGCCTCCGGCGCGAGGTACTGTCATCTCTCCCTTGTTCGCAATCCGATCTGCTCCTACCTTTCACCCTGATGTTTGCCTGCTTGATACATTGTTCAGTGTTTAGCCATGACTCGTGTGTTTTCTAAATGCAAGAAGGTCACATTTGGTTACTGCAGCTACAATGATCAGCGATACTCCTCCGGCTCAGCTGCTCCTGCGGTAATGAACGGGGAAAAAAGTCTCCCACCTTTTATACTTGTCAACTCCACCTCCAACTATGAAACCGTCTCTTTTACCCTTGAACTTTCTAAAACCGTCTATTTTACCCTGTGGGCAGTTTTCAGCGGCGGTTTTGCTACAGTCACAGCGGGTTTGCTCAGTAACGGTGGGTTTGCCACAGTGCCGGTGGGTTTGAATTTATTTATTTATTTATTTTCGGTGAATTTTTGAAAAATCATAGAAAAATCATAAAATAAAAAATCTAATTTTATTAGACTCCACATGAATAGATTTACACAGTGAATATATAATACGGTATGCTTTAGTACAAATTTTTTTTAGCTTTAGATTAATTGGAAAATCCAATTTTATCTATAATTAATTAAAATTTATCTATAACTAAGTTATACATAGTCCAAGGAGTACGAAATTTTTACTATAGTTCAAGCATTCAATAATTAGCGTACCATAAAAATTTCACCATAATTGGACCATAGAAGCTGCAGCTATGAATTATTCCAATTAATTACAAATAAAATTAGATTTTTCAATTAATTTAAGGCTACAGTAAAAATTTTGTACTAAAGTATACCGTATTATATATTCACTATGTAGATCTACTCATGTGGAGTCCAACAAAATTAGATTTTTTATTTTATGATTTTTTTATGATTTACTGTGATTTTTCAAAAATTCACCAAAAATAAATAAAATAAAAAAAGAAAATTTAAACCCACTGGCACCGTAGCAAACAACCGTTACGGTAGCAAACCCACTGTTACTGTAGCAAAACTGCCGCTGAAAACCGCCCAGGGGGTAAAATAGACGGTTTTAGAAAGTTCAGGGGGTAAAACAGACGGTTTTATAGTTGGGGGTGAAGTAGACCAAGTATGAAAGGTGGGGGTTAAGTAGACTTTTTCCTAATGAATGGTCTGACCTGCCGAAGTTTGTGCAAAAATATTTCATAGATTCAAATAATATATTATTCTTTTCAAATAACAACTCACATGTTTTGCATTGGATAATCTAATACTAATAGTTAGTTCACTGTTTCATCCCAGGTTGCCTAAGACTTGAGTCCGGACTAAATTGGGACCATTTTCACCCTTCTATTGCACCCTATGTCAACATGTTATAAATTTTGACATGGGGCCACACGTCGATGGCCCCGTTCGCTTCGCTGAAAAAACAACCGAGCTGATTTGTTATGAGAGAAAAATATTGTTTCGACTGAAAAAAAAACTAAAAAAGACGGATTATAAAAGAAACGAACAGAACAAATAGTTCTTAATTTTTTATGTGCAGTGCCTTCGAAAACTGAAAAAAAAAAAAAGGAAACCATGTATCCATCTTCTCAACTGAAAAAAATAGGAAACCATGTATCCATCTTCTCGCAAACGAACGCGTCTTATAATAGTTCTGTCCCCAGCCACAGTTTCCTTAACCCTGCTGTTCAGGTACCATACTTTCCCCCTCTTTCCCAAAATCAGAAAAAAAAAACAATAAAAAATCTTTACAGTAGATTTTAATTGCTTGAATTAGATATTCCTTTCGTTCACTGAAATGCTATGCAGGGCATTGAACACCTTTTTGAGATGTAACCTTTCTTCCTCATGTACTCATAATAGGTAGCCAATCTAAAGTCTTCACAAATGTCACAAACAGCAAATATGTACAACAAAATCATGCAATGCATCATTGGCCACATTTAGTTGACCCGTGGCAACGCGCGGCGTATTGACTAGTTTGGATAGAGAGCCTAAGGTTGCAACCTCGGATAGGTCCTAGGCCAATGTCCATGGCATGTGTTGGGTCAGTCCTTAGGTGTCGCCTTCTGCTGATGCAAAAGTGAAACCACCATGACGAGAAGTCGAGAACAGGGGTGATGACATATTTGGTTCTGGTTCAGCAAGGATGTCTGACAGGATAGGGTTTTATGGCTCACACGATTCCACCTTAAATGGCCACACACTAAGTTGAGTTAGCAAAAGCAATTTGGATAGAGAGCCTAAGGTTTGATAGAGCTTCAGGTGACTGCTCCGGCTCCTCTATGCACCTAGCGAGGAGCCATCTTTCTTTTTAGCCTCAAAATGAATTAGGAGCCATGAAACTATTAGGCCGTGTTTGGCCGGGCTCCGCTCGGCCTGCTCTTGTGCGAGAGCCGGAGCCGGAGTGCCGGAGCCTCAAATTCGGGCTTCACCTGCCGTACACCAAAACGGCTTCTACTCTCTCATTTCATGGCAGAAGGGCTCCTCCGGCCTGTATCGTTTGGTGTGGCTCTGCTGCCGGAGCCAGAGCCGAAGCTGTGCGGGAGCCGCACCAAACACGCCCTTATTTCTCTTCATCAGCTCCGGCTTCGACTTCTATGCGCACTGTAGTAAGAAGCTGAAGCCATTTAGAGCCGTGCTACCCAGAGGATAAGTTTTGCACTAATCCACTTTAACATATATGGATTGAAGTAATACAGACATTACCTAATTGTGACTGGAGAGAGCAAAAGAGACATGGAGTAAGCATACCACAGCCTCGGCTTCCTATGTTGGCGTGATGGCGTCGACCATCGAGCTGTAGCGTTGGCTTCCCAGGACGGAGGGGATCTGTCGGCGCAGTTCATAGCCCACGCAGACGTGCGGTCGCGATGGAGGAGACGCCGGCGTTGTTGGCGCCCTCTAGCTGAAGAGTCAAACTCCCTCAGTGTCGTCTCGTCTCGAATTTTAAAGAGAAAACTGACCTGACCGATCCTCAAGAAATCGCTGTATAATTGTATTCCTATTCCCGTTCCTTTCCTTCCTTGGTTCCATTCCATCAAGTGTTGAACAAGATGCCATCCAACTTTCGACGATGCTCCTCTTGCTGGTAGCTTTGGACAATTGGACATCTGATTCGATCCGCCAGCGATGGACCCAGCGTGGTACACACCGGGCAAATCGGAAGCATGCATGTGCAATCAATACATAAAATTCATATTCTCGTCCTTTTTACATAATAAAGATTATCCTTGTGACCAAGATAATTAGATCAATTATTATACATAAATAAAATAAAATAAAAAGAGTCAGATTCAAAAATTAAGTCTAGAATTATCGACCGTCCAAAGGAAGTAAAGAAGTTCATTGTGACTGTCTCTGTACAATGCAATCAAAGAAGAGATGTTGTTTTGATTCATTCGTGCGGCAGAATGCATCCAACTTAATCCTGTTCTAATTGCTCCTGACTAAACTATCTATACTAAGAGTACGCCATCTTTAGGAACCATATGAACATTTTAATGTTTTACTTTTTAGTGGTATCTTTAACCACCAAATCTTGTGTTGACAAAATGTTTATATATTGAATTTACTATGAAGGAGTCATCGTTTTTTAACAAGCAAAAAAAAAAGGTATCCTTGCGAGTTGCGACCCTTCCGATCTGTAACCGAATGTTTGCTAACCTAGCTACTAAGTGATGTCACTCCAATAACTTTTATTTCCTATTAGTGTTCTTCTAGAGCCATCCGTGCAAAGAGTTGTTGTAACTGTAGCTTATTTTCGTGGAACAATATTATATAAATTTGGATATTGTAACTTTAAGGGGATATCTTTCCAGCCATATATCTTTTTCAAAACCTAATGTGAGAGCTATCTCTCAACTTAAATTTACCTAGTCTTATTAAGTTGTCCTACACTCCCATCAAAAAACCCATTAAAATGTGAATCACTAGCCTTTTTGAGTTGTGAAATAGTTTTGTCTTAGATGTACTTTTTTCTGGGTAATTGTTGTTGTAAACCATCTTCATAATTTACAGAGCCACTTGCTTAGTATTTATTTTGAATATCTAGGTTTTGGATGCCTAGACCTCCATGATCTTTTGGTTGGCAAATGATAGACCACTTAGCTAGTCTATTTTTTTCTCCTAATGATCATACTACTAAGAAAATCTTGATCTATAGTACTTAATTTTCTTTAATACCCTCGGTACTTAAAAATAGAGCATAAACATAGTCAAGGTAGATACAACTGTATTAATCAACATTAAACGTCTACCCAAAGAAAGCATTTTTTTCCTTTCCAACTAGCTAACCCCTTTTTTTAATCTGTTCTTCAATTACTTTCCCATCTTTGTTATTATGTTTTCCGAGGTGCAGCGGTATACCTAGGTTTCAAAACGGGTATGTGCCTACCTTACAACCAAATAATTATGAATAATGTATTTTATAATATTTAGCCTGCCCAAAATAAAAGATTTCGTTTTTATAAAAGTTTATTTGAGACCCGATAATTACTCAAATGTACAAAGCAACAATTTCATGTTCATTGCTTGTTGAATTTCGTGATCTACAAATATCAGTGTATCATCTGCATACTACAAGATAGATAAGCCATCTTCTATTAGATATGGTATTACCCTTTCACCTGCCTATTCTCTTAAGCTAGCAAAATGGATATGGATGCTGTGGCCCTCCTGAATGCTGGACAACTCAAATTGGCACTCTGAACAAACCTCCAGAATTCCCGGGTAGCCAAGAAACTGAAACCGATGAAAATCTGATGACCCTTGGGGTCTCCTCCAAAAAATCAAAGAGAAGCGAAAACCTGGAGACTATAATTTGTTGCGGATAATTCAATATAGCAGTTGACACTTTATGCAAATTACTGAAGTAAGATTAACATGTGGGTCTCACATTAAAAATTCGAAACTAAAACGAACTTTGTATTATAAGATCCACCCAATTCTACTAATAGATGATTAATTGAACTTAAAGACTTCTCCATGGATAATTCACTTCTCATACCCTACCCTACCCATTTGAATATGGGTAATTGGTACCCACCAAAAGCTAGAGTATTAATGATGTACGTATTTCGTTTCTATAATAAATAAATAGGTTTCAAGAATAGTGACCTTGTAGGAGAGTATAACCACCATGGATTCCAACCAGCTGAGCAATGTAACATGTATCTTGTCATTTTCACTTATTTTCAGTTCAGTATGTACAGCAGCTTCTAGTTCTAGTCTTCTACTGCTTAGTCTGTTGCTGACAGTGCTTGAAACTGAAAACAAGCTGAATCCCCCACAGAAGTCATAGCCATCTGGAATAGTTCGCTGGGTTTATGAATTCACTAGTCATCCACAAACATGGTTTGAGTTTCGTGGTAACAATTGTGATTTGATTACATATATATGGTTGGAGTTTCGTGATAACAACATTGATTTGATTACATATACCGTTGTTAAGTCATCTTCAGTAACTGTTGGCAGCCATTGTACAGAAGTTTCTCTCTTACATGAGATGCTGCAGTAGCACCGCCTTAAGTTCAGCCGAACGGGCCGAGCTGTCTGCGAGTGAATGCTGAAACGTGTATGTGAACTGCTGTATAAATGTGTTCACAGCAATGTTATCTCTGCTAGTGATAGATAACAAAATTCACCACTTACAGTAAAACTGACAGTAATAATTCAATTACCACCATTGCTTCAAGATACGAACCGACAGCAATTGTATTATTCCTACTGCTTGTTCATGTGTTGAACCAACCGTCAGTGATTTGACCGTATTGCGACCGTTACCTGTTTATTGTAAAAAAAATTCAAAACAAGCACTAGCTGACAGTGCTATGTAAGTAGTAGTAAAGAAGGAACACCGCCAGCAAGATTATAGCTAAGATTTCAACATGACACACCACAAAACATCACTTAGCAAAATTACATCTCAAAAAGTGTGGTAACAATTGCATCAACGTCACAAAAAAACAGACATCCACTCTAGTTACATTTCTCATTGAGCTCTAGTTGCAGTTACAATGGCTCTATGCGCTACAAAATTCTTTCAACAGCTGCTCCTATGAGACCAGCCACAAAGAAGCAGAGGGACTATCTTAAAAGGTACAGTCAAACACAAAAGGAAATTTCTATTTCCTCCTTGTATTGTATACACCTTCTATCTCCTCGTATTGTATACACCTTCTATCTCCATATATTGTATACACCAACTCTACCATTGTGCAGTATATACGTCTGTGCAAAGGGATTTCTCAACAGAGACATAGGTTTGGTATGAAAGGATACAAAATGGGTTAGCCTTGTGAGATGAGGGCAGCAGGACTGGATGTAGTATCAGGAGGATAAACGGAGTGCTATCTCGTGGAGAAGCAATCTCTTCTGAGACGCATCAATCACACCATTGCACTCTGCATTCACGAGGATCTCACTCATGATTGCAGCAGCATGCCCAGTAGGCTCTTCAGATGTCCTCCGCAGCATGAACATCTGCACAACATTAGGACAGCTGTTTTATTAAATATTTAGTCTACTCAAATGTAGAAAGCAGGGTGCTGAAATTGACAAGAAGTCTGTTGGTCCGCTGTCCAGTTTCTACCTCAATCATACTCCGATTAACCAACCAAGTTAAAAAACCACTAGATGATTTAAGGTCACACTAATAATGTTTATTTCATTACATGGGAAGCACTTGAAAACTCTACCTTGCAGATCCGTTGTGCATAGAGAGACAAATTACCTGTCCACGATGAGATATCTCAAGACACCCAGATGGCTGGATCCATGGTTCACCATCAACCTGGACAGGGAATGAACTGTGGAGGTGCAATCTTATAACTTTTCCTTGGGCTAACCGGTGTGCCCTTGAAAGTCCGACCTATCAACCATAGAAAAATGATTGTAAGATGCTACCTCAGCTTCATCAATACATATCAGAAGGAACAGCACCAGGTTTGAAAATGGACGACACTAACTGAAAGATATAGAGGAAGCAGACTATCTACCTGCAGTTTGCCTAGATGCCATGTCCCCGATATACAAACCACCTCAAGTATTTTGTCATGGATTGATTGCAAACTGAAATCATCATCATGTTCATTGTCGTTTTGCCACAGATCAACACCACCCATGTAGCTAGGGATATTCATTACAATCACACCTTCTGCATCCTGATGAGAATACCAGATAAGAAAGAATCCTCCAAAGATAATAAATCACAAAGTTGTGACAGATGAAAGATGCAAAGAAGGCTACCTCCGGAATTTCAATGTTTTCCCCATCAACTTCAAGGCTAACATGCCATGGTAAATCAGAACATGACCTATCCATCATATCCTTTGCACCCTCTCTAGCATATATCAGCTTGTTGACAAACTGTATGGATAAAAGTAATGCATTTAAGTTTCCCCCAACATATATAGTAAGCATTAAGCAAAGAAGGTAATATATGATCACGACTGTTTATAATGCAGAGATTTCTCTGTAGGTTTCCAGGATTTGAAAAGAAACTGTTGATTTCCTACAGAAATATTAGGACACTACCACATCCTAAGTGTAAACTGTAAAATGAAAAATAAAAAAATATATCCCTACCTGACTGCAAAATTTATCTGGTTTTTCCTCCCTAGAGGTGTGGAAGTCATAAGCAACCTTTGCATCACATCCAATACCTACAGGCCAAAACAAATGAATAATGTATATTTAGCACATTATGAGTTACAACTGAAGTAATGTATTTCAATTAAAAATATACCAAACTGTTAAGTAAGATGGTGGAAGTTTAAATGAGAAAACTTACCTAAATAATTAGTCATAAATTTTACTTGCTTGGTGCAATGACCTTCTATTCCATTCTTCTCTTTGATGGCTACATTCCAGCGATCAAGCACTGTAACAGCTGCATGGTCAACATCATTTAAAAGTGCATAAATGCCTCCTTCTCGTTCGACAGAAGATAAACCCCCTCCCCAGCGCATAACACGTGATAGGTCATTTCCAGTTCCGAGAGGAAGAATGGCGACAGGGGGAAGAGATTCATAGTTCTGCTTTTCAATGGCATCAAGAACCCAGGCTACAGTTCCATCCCCACCACAAACAAGGATTCTGAAGTGTTTCACATTGTGGAATAGTTGTAATCCAACTTCAGGTCCCTGAGAAGCACTTAGCTCAAATATCTGAAACAAGGATTGGAATTGTTAGGTGAAGCTAAGAGTATTAAATCGGTTGCAATCAGGAGTGCCAATTAAATGAATTAAGTAATCATATTTTAACTACAACACACATGGATAGATTTTAGTGCCTATTAAATTGCAAGTGGCTTACAAAAGAGAAGAAACCATAAAGCAAGATTACTCCAGCAGAGCAGTGTCGTTCAGTACTTATATCAGGTAGGACAATTGGACTACATCTGTACATCTAGAATTCTAGAATGACATAAGGTAAATTATTGTTTAAAATATTTCAGAGGATATACTCAATTATTCATAAAAAGCTACTGCTTGTAAAAAGGTTTATTTGACTCAGCAGCTGATAGGAATGGGTTTTCTATTTTTTTCTAACTAGAAAATAAGAACATTGATTACCTGTATAGGATTCAACAACATGTTCAGCCTTCTTCTAAGAGAAGGTCCATTTCTGCCTCCACTCTTGCCGTTGATGAATACCAGCAGTGGTCTTGAATCTTGTGGCAAATCAACAAGTTCATACTTTCTCACTCGTCCATTAGGAATACCAGATCGATATATTTGCTTTAGAGAATTTTGAGATAAAGGCTTTGCCAGTGCATACTTTCCATCCAGGCCCTTCAATCTAGCAAATCCTTCAATCACTGAATCAAGGACTGAGCATTTTGCGGGAATGGAATTTGTCTTGCCACCAGGATGGTTATTCACGTGTTTCTTGTTGCGTGACCTCCTACGGTTCCCAACTGTTGAATTGGCAAACCCATCCTTCATTGAGTTGATCATTCCGCTAATTCCTGAACCTAGACCAACTTCTTTCACGGATTGGGGAGGAACAATAAGCCTCCTAAGAAGGCCAAGATCACAAGTGTTTGTGGTTTCCTTCAACAGTTTGGCATGACAATCGACATGGATCTGCCGCTGGCACCACAGGCAGCGCCATATAGGAGAGACGCCAAGGAAAGGCACACCGCACGGCTCATCGCAGTAGTAGCAGAAGGAGGATATCTCCGGGTTGTCGTCCAGCTCGACCCACCTCTCAGACCAGTGATGCAGCAAGGGCGAAGCGCCAGCCTGCGCAACGCACTTGCAGTCCTTCTCAGCACGGGGAGAGCAGTTCGAGTGCGCGGCCATGCCGCAAACCGAGCAGCGGTGAACCACGTCGTCGGCGCCCTGCGTGGAGCCGAGGGACGACAGGCAAACGCAGCACGTCGACGGCTGGCCGCCGTGGAAGTGGTCCTCGGACCACGAGTGGCAGGAGCTCGGGCATCGCGATCTCCTCCACGCGGCGCGCTTCTCCCTGGCCGCCTTGGTCCAGTACAGCGCCGCCTCGCGCTGCAGCCTGAGGAGAGCGTAGATGAGCGCGGCGAGAGCAATGGAGCCCGCGGTGACGAGCCAGCCCAGGAAGTGGAGCCCGGAAGGGTCAAGCAGACGTGCCATGCTCACGAGCAAGGATCCCACCAGGTCCATGGCAGCTTGTTCGCCAGGCTTGTCGCGCAGAGAAGCAGAGCCTGCAGCAGCAGCAGCAAGAACAATGGAACCGTGGGTCGCCAGCTCGTTAGCAAGAATAATATCGCACCGCTGGCAAACAAAAGTACTAGCAAAATGCGTGCGGTGGTACCCCACGCAACCACGGGGCGGGGCCCGACGATTTTTCCTGATCTGTAGACGAAAGAAAAGCATGTTTAAATGGAAAGCAAGCCCCTCCGCTTCATGGCATTCCCCCAAGGATCACGCCTCAAAACAAGAACAAAATCCAGCCTCAACCTCCCACACGGAAATCAATTTTCTCCTCCGATTTCAGCGTAGGAATCCAGCCTCCGATGGCACCGGAATCGCTGGTCGACCCAGAGGAGAGGAGGGAACAAGGCAAAACAAAACAAATCGAACCGAATCCGGCGAGCCAACGCGGTTGCTAAGCACAAGCAGCGCGGCGGCGGGGCCTGGATCCGCGGCCGCACGGGATCCCGCATTCCCCGTCCGTGCCCACCGACTCCCCGAGGATTTCATTTGAACAAACAACCCCGCGCCGAATCCCCGAGCCCCATGCGCGCAGCAGCAGATTTGGTAGGATCGCGAGCGCTCACCTCGTCCGCGGGGCGGATGGGGGGCGAGCAAACCCTTGCTCCGCTTGGCTTGGCTTAACGAACCCTCGGCCACCGCCTCGCAGCCTCGCTTAGCTTGCCGTGCCGTTGGGTTCGGTCGGTCGGCGCTGCAGAGGAGGAGAATTCGAAGATCGTGGGTGGAGGCTGGAGGCCGATCGGCGTCGCGGCGTGCGTTTATAAAAAGGGAAAGCAAAGATGGGAGGATTCGGGGCGGGGGGAGTACAAGCGCAAGCGCGTCCTGTGCACTGACAAGGATGGGTCATGGGTGGCGTCCCAGGGACCTGGAGCTCTACGCTTTAGTACACGTCACTTGTAAACATTTCGTACGGGTTGGGCTCCTCCGCCTAAATTTTTATTGCTGTCCCATCGCATATTTAGACGTATGCATAGGATATTAAATATAGACTAATTACTAAACTAATTACATAACTTGCGACTAATTTATGAGACGAATCTTTTAAGCCTAATCAGTCCATGGTTTTATAACGTGGTGCTACAGTAAACATGTGCTAATGACGGATTAATTAGACTTAAAAAAAATCGTCTCATGGAATACCGACGGATTATGTATTTGTTTTTTATTATTATCTGAACACCCCATGCGATATCCTCATTTGACACCTCCTAAATTTTAGCCACTAGATTCAAACACCCCTTAGTATTCTAGCAGATCTTCTTTCTCAATCCTATCTTGCTATATTTTTCCCCAATCCTCAAAACATCTCCTTATTCCCTCAAATAGAATGAAACAAGCAGATTTTTTTCCCCTCAATCCTCTTTTCTTTTTCAATTCGTTGGAGCACAGTTTCCCTATACTCTAAAAGTATGCTTCTCAATTCCTTTGAGCTGCATATAGGGAATTGAATATCCTCGTTCTAGTGGAGATGCTCGTGAAATGGTTCTATACTTCTATGAGACAAAGAACTAGTACGGGAGAAACCACACATGTAAGAACTACGAGAGAAGATACCTAGTGCCGATGTAGAATGTGCAAATTCATCCAAATCTAACGCCGTGTCTGTTTGGACCCAGTAGTACTAATAGTTATTGCAAGCTAAAACTAGTACCGATGAATCCAAATAGACCGACTTACTATTAAGTATTAACTAAGGGACTACTAACTATTAGTTTGACTAATAACAGATTTGAGGCTACTGATACATGCTAATAGATACTAATAATATCAGTACATGGATCGAAATAGTTTCGTACGAATAATTAGCCAGCTAAGTATATAGCACCACAGAATCCAACACAGAAGTCGGTGTTCGGCTGAGCAAGAAGCCGCTTGTTCACACATGGCTAGTCCGTTGAGTCTTTCCACGGCGGCAGGCGGACCCGGCCGGCGTCCGAGTGTTCCGCCGTACAGCGCCGAGCCAGGCAACCAGCCAGCCACCTGCGACCGCTGCGTGCTTTGCCTCGCTGTCGCTCAAATGGTTTTTGTTTCTTCTCTGCGCCGTCTTGTCCGTCTCTTCTTCTTCTTCTTCTTTTTTTTGCCCCCTCGTCGGCGGACGGTGACAACGATGACTTGTCAATTTTGGCGTGTAGTACTACTAGCTCGAATCAGCTGGGCTGCCCTCTCGTCGTCGCCGTCGCCGTCGCGTGGTCAGCGTGGGCGTTTCGATGGGATCCAGGAGGGAGTATTGTGTAATTAGTGAGAGGTAGCTAGCGCGCCGGAAGGTGCTTTGGTTAGCGGTTGCGTGGTGCGATCATCAAGCACGTAGGGGCACTTCTAACGTACAAACCAGCGTAGTTTCTGTAGACATTAATTATACTGTTACTTAAATATTTTGCTAACGTGGTAAGGTAGTTATCGAATAGAGAGAGCAAAAATCATAAAAACCGGATCTAAGTTAGAAACCATGTCTACATGAGAACCAAGATATGAAGGGATGTGATTGGTACAGAATTGAGAGAGAATGTATATGATTAGATAAAAAATTGTTCTGTAGAAATTATTCATTTGGATCACAATTTCTATATGTAGTGTCTATGAAAATTAATAGGTATAAAAACTAGCATTGGAACTGCCCCGAGGAAGTCATGCCTGCGGTTTGTGGTTGTGGACTTGTTGCGGTAGAATTAAAGAGCCGGGCTCTCTAATCCCTATCGGCAGTTGTTGTGACACCCGTCACCTCTGTGCTGTGCCAGTGTTGATTCTCATGGGTTTGAGGTCGACTCGCCTTGTTTTGACTGTAATTAATTACAGTAGCTCTTTTTTTATACTAGAGATTCGGTTGAATTTATCAACCTGTCTTATCAGACATGGTACATTATTTTTTTCTCTCATAACAAATCAGTGAACAGTGCTTTTCAGCATGAATTTTCAGCGAAGCGAGGAGGACCTATAGCTCTGTTTTCATTTTGCTTATAGTGGTTCTTACATGGACCAACAAAATTAAAGACCCGGGAAGCCACCAAAAGATATCCCTATTCTTGTTGTTTTTCATATAAATTTTGCAGAAAGTTTGAAGCGTGCATCACGACCGAAATTAAGTGCGCTTCCAAGAAAGCACTGCATGCGTGCGTACAGACTCTATCTAGCTTAGGATTTCACAAAATTAAATGATTAATGAAAGCAGCTGCCGCAGCACCGAGTGGCTCTTTATCAATCACTTTTGTTCTTCAGGATAATTCCTGCCAAAATCTTAAATCCATCTCTCCATGGGGATCTCATGGCCCCAATATTCCCAATTCCCAAGCAGATGCAGATCCAGTGCGTGAAGAAAGCCAACTTTCGAGTTGGAAAGCGTACGGCTGCGGTGCATTCTTAGTCCCTAAGACTTCGGACTCCGGATTCCTTCTCCCTCCGAGCAAGCGGCTCAAGTAACCCAGAGGCCCTACCACTCAAGCCAAAAAGTTTTTTTTTTAATGAGAAAGCCAAAAAGGTTAACTTCAATCCTGCAAATATAATTATTCACTAGGGGTGCAGATGTTACGGGTATTTTTCTAACCGTATTCAAGACCGAATCCGTTTAGATGAGTTCAAATCATTTCATATCTGAGTCCAGATATTCAATACTCGATACGGTATCCGTATCCGAATACTCAAGTCGTATATTTATGATGTCGATATCTAATCGTATTTTTACGATATAACTGACACTATTCGAATCAAATAGAAATATATAAACAAATATAATATCAATGATATACATCTGTATCGGAACCTTTTGTATCCCTAGTCACACTCTCTATTTCGCCGACACTTTTGTTTTATGAAAACTAGCACAACCTAATGGCTATCAGCCGTAGCGGACATTTCATCTCCGAAAAGATCAAGACGGAGCTACCGTGTCACAGCACATGCTAATAAACATCTCGCAAATGTTAACATCATCGATTCATGATGTCCAAGTAAGTCATGATTTTTTTTTTTTTTTGGAGCAGCTCCAAGTAAGTCATGATGCAGTGCCGTATCAACTTAACCTCACATCTGTCCAACTGCAGTCACAAAAAAAAATGTCCAACTGCGCAGTGGGCCCAGGCCAACCCCCGTTGCAAAAGACCCAGATACTTCCAGAAAGATCTAGCGAACCCAATGCAATGCGAGGCACTGACGACGTCGTCGACTGGCGATCTGACGTGGCCCCTAATCAACAATCCAATTGTGCCGCTAAACACTTGCCCCGGGGTCCAGCGTGTCGCTGTCCACGACACGGCACCTGCTGACGTGCCGTTCCCCTCCGGTCGTATTTTCGATGCCCAACTGCCCGCACCTGTCCCAACTGTCCAGTGGGCCCACACCAACCACGGGCCCCACTTCATGTGCAAGATATTTCCGGGCTTTCCCTTTCCTTGCAGGTGGCCGGCCGACGCTGGGTGCTTGCGGTTGCGGGACCGTCGGCGTCGGGGGCCTTCCGCCATGTGTCGGCAAAGATGGGAGCAGGCATGGTTCTCACACGTGCTGGGCCTACGTGCGGATCACTGGGATTCCTCCATTTCAGGTTTGAACCTGCAGCTTGCAGTGTGGACCCAATGGAGTACGGAGGCTGAGGAGAGGGGTGGTTAGATTCTGTTCGTGTGACAAGGCTTATACGTATTTGATTGATGCACAAGTAAACGCTCTATTCGTTTAGGCCGAGGTCCTGTTTGGTTACCCCTTCTAAAAGTTTTAGGAGCTAAAATTTGGATAGAATTTATCTAAAGAACCAAACACCTCCTCTTAAAAGCTTTCAAAAATTTTAGGAGCTTCACCCTCTCCTAAAAGCTCCTAAAGTCCATCCTGGACCCCCACTGCCTGAAAGCTCTAGTTTGGTTTTGGTTAATCGATGAAACCCTAAGTGCTAACCTAGTTTATCAAGATGATTATGAGATAGGTAGCACTACTCCAAGTGATGAAGCAATGGCGAAGATCATGACAATGGTGATGGCATGGTGATGGTCAAATGCTTAAACTTGGAAAAGAAGAAAGATAAAAACAAAAGGCTCAAGGCAAAGGTATAAAATATAGGAGCCATTTTGTTTTAGTGATCAAGATACTTGGTGAGTGTGATCACATTTAGGATAGATAGCCGTACTATTAAGATGGGTGAAACTCGTATCGGAATACGGTTATCAAAGTGCCACTAGATGCTCTAACTCATTGCATATGCATTTAGGATCTAGTGGAGTGCTAACACCCTTGAAAATGTTTGTGAAAATACGCTAACACATGTGCACAAGGTGATACACTTGGTGGTTGGCATATTTGATCAAGGGTAGTGAAGTTTAGGTGCAAGGGCAAGAAACTCCACCGGCGGAGTGTCCGCCCGTAGAGTGCGTACAGTCCGACGGTGCCACAGGCACCCTAGACAGAAAAATTAGAGGTCACTGTGAGTGACCGGACGCTGATCTTGGGTGGACCGGCGCGTCCGGTCAGGTGTGGCACAGAGGTCGCCAGTTTCGGTGTTGCACCGGACGCTGGACCTGAGATACACCGGACGCTGGTTTCTGTGTCCGGTCAAACTGACATGGCAACACAGTGACTAGGGTTTAGCACCGGACGCTGGTCTGTGTCCGGTCAAGGTGGACCGGACGCGTCTGATCGAAGAAAACCGGATTTAGACCCTTACTGTAAACGACCGAACGCTGGTGGTTCAGGGTCCGGTCAGTTTTGCCGGAGCGTCCGGTCAGTTAATAGCCGTTGTGATCTGGCGGCTCAAGTTTAACTCAGAATGACACGTGGCTTACATCTGTGGACCGAACGCTGTGTCCAGGGTCCGGTCAGTAAGACCGGAGCGTCCGGTCAGAGCGCGTTTTGCCTAGTGAAGGGGTACAACGGCTCTATTTTGTGGGGGCTTCTATTTAAGCCCTATGGCCGCTTCAAGCTCACCCTCTTGCATATTTTCATTGACATAGCAACCTTGTGAGCTTAGCAAAAGTCCTTCCACTCATCTCCATCATTGATTCATCATCTTTGTGAGATTGGGAGAGAATCCAAGTGCATTGCTTGAGTGATTGCATCTAGAGACACTTGGTATTCGTGTTGCGCTGCGGATTTCGCTTGTTACTCTTGGTGGTTGCCACCACCTAGACGGTTGGAGTAGCGGTGGAGGATTGACATGAGTTGGTGATTGTTCGTGGCCATCTCCGGTGATTGTGAGGGGAGTTGTACCTTCCCCGACGGAGCGCCGAAAGGTAACTCTAGTAAATTGCTCGTGTCATTGAGTTACCTCACTTATGGGTCGGTTCTTGCGGTGTCCAATCGTGTGGACGAGGTTTATGAAACACCTCTTAGCCGCCGAACCACCAAGTGTTGGTCGACACAACGGGGACGTAGCGTGTTGGCAAGCACGTGAACCTCGGGAAAAAATCGAGTGTCTCTTGTCTTTGGCATTCTCCCGGTGATTGGCTATATATTTTTCTTATGATTGGTTCATCCCCTACACGTTGGTATAATCACCCTACTCACTTATTTATATTCTTGCAAACTAGTTGATACAAGCTCTTTAATGTAATTAGAATTGAGAGCTTGCTTTATTATTTACATTCATCTAGTTGAGCTTTTTAGAGTAGCAAGATTGTGAGCTCTTAGTGAGTAATTATATTGAAAGTTGTGTGTCTAAGTAATCATTGCAACTAGAATTGTTGATAGGTGGCTTGCAACCCTTGTAGAGCTAGAGCAAGTTTGCATTACGCTATTTGTCATACTAATCAAATTGCTCTAGTTGATTTGTAGATTTTTAAATAGACTATTCATCCCCCTCTAGCCATATTAGGACCTTTCACTACCCCTCCTTTATTGCTCTGCCCACTAAAAGCCCCTAAAGATGAGGGTTGCATAGTCTATTTGCTAGTGTATTTATTGTTTTTAGTCAATTCTAGGAGATGTAAGCAAACACTTTTTCAGGAGGTTTTGGTAGCCTCATAAAAGCTCCTAAAACTTTTAGCTCCTAAAAATTTTAGGAGCTTGGAACCAAACATGGCCTTATTTGATTGATAAGCCATGACTGAAAGTATCGTTGGCTGATTTGGTGTGAGAAAAAAATACTGTTAGTTGGCTGAAAAAGTACGGCTTATATGCCAAACAAGCCCAAACGATCAGGGCGAAAGTTGTCTAACGTAGAGACCAATGTTAGCAACTCCACTACGATCCTCAAATTTGAGGGTTCTTATCAAAAGCGAGTAGGACCCCCTACTTAAGCCCTTAAATCTCATCCTTCCGCCCTCAATTTCGCAGGTGTCAACGGGGTCCTTATCAGGGAGTTGGCCGTTTTCTCGCTCCTGCATCAGCACCTCCCTTCCCTCTAAGCCGTATTCGTTCCTACGTCGCAGGCAGCCCTGACAGCTAGCCACCCTTTTTCTACAACTTGCTACTTCTCTTCCTTCATTGTCGTGCTCCAAGCCTGGGCGCCCCTCTCCTACTTCGCTGCCCCCATGGCGCCGACAAGAAGCAGCGATGGTTGGGGTAGACGAGATAGATTCATCGGGTATGCGGCGGGTGGTACCATACGACCCTGTTGATCCATAGCGCTGGTCTCGTCCCTAGCACAGTAGGCTTATCCTAGAGTAGATGCAAAAAATCAAACCCTCAAAAGCAAAGAAAAGCTCTCAAATCAAAAGTAGAGGCCCTAATTTAAGGTCTCCTGGTGGGTTTTGATATCAACCAAGGCGTGTGTATGCATTTTGATTAATCAAGGAACACCAACGTTTCACTGTTTCATTCTTGTTATTTTCAGTATATAAACCACTGCAATGTTAGAACATTACCACATCCTATTTATTCTACTAAACACAATTATATTTTTATGCATGTGGTCAATGCTAATACAGGTGACTAAAGCCTTTTCCTTTCAAAGGGTGTTTTTGTCCAACCCAATTTAATTTATGCAACTATTCCATTAAAGTATATACTCCCTCTGTCCCAAAATAAATGTCGCTCTCACTTTCCGATAAATAACTTTTACTAATTTTATATAAAAAAATATTAATATTTATGATACACAATTAATATCATTAGATAGATTACTGAATTTATTTTCATAATAAATTTATTTAGAGATACAAATGTGGCACGTATTTTCTACAAATCTAGTCAAATTTACGGCACGAAAACTCAAAATGGCAGTTAATTTGGGACGGAGGGAGTACTTTCCACTATCGTTAGAGGTTAACATTGCTTTCTATTCCTAATCCTCATTAATGATAGAAATTTCTCATATACTATATATGAACAAAAAAAGCTTTGTATGCACTATTTATTTATTTTTCTTCCTTTTCTATTTATGGACTCTTTTCGCTATGTATGGACCTGAAACTATCTAGCTTGCTAGGGTCAAATAAAGTGTAATTTTTTATTTACTTCTATATCTATATAGAGCATCTACAAAAGTCTTTCTAAAATCCATTATCTAAATCATCATTTGGAGTGTGCTATTTGAGTATAAGTCAATTTTTATATGTTTATACCCACCAGCTTTTATATATCTTATTATTATGCGCACTCTAGAAAGCCATCTTCACTCTCTATCTTTAACTATCGAAATACGTATAGAGGATGTCAATTAAATACGTATGTTGTTGGAGCGTATTTTTTCTCTGCTGTAAATTAGGAAAAGGATATAAAGAGTTTATTAGAGATGCTCTAAAAAATTCATCTATTTTTAACGTGATTCAGAACAACAAACGGCCTGTTCGCTGGTTGATTTTTGGGCTAGCTGGTGCTGGTTTATTGTGAGAGAAAAACACTGTTGGCTGGTTGATTTGGGCTGGCTGAAACCAACAAGCGAACAGGCTGAAAGAATTACATATTACAGATACACTTTTAGAGGAGAAGTGAAATTGGCAAATGTAGCATGCACATCAACCTCCAGCGAGAGATTCGCACTAGAATGCGTGCACAGCAGGAGTCGCATCCCAGTACGAATCCAACGGTTCACGGTGCGAGGCCACAAGCCTTGAGGACAAACTTTACTTCGTCAACCTCCAGCCGTCTGTTATCTCCGTGAAACATGGCTGCCATGTGGCGGGGCTGACGGCGGCCGGGGTCCACTCCTTCCTATCCCACGTGGCGGCGTCGTGGGACGCGGAACCATATATGCGCGAGATGGACCGTTTGGCCTAGCTCATCTTGTCGATGGGTCTCGACTGCGCGCTTGTCGTTGGTGCTGCTGTGCTAATAAGCTACTTCATGCATCACATTGTTAAAAGAAAAAGCTACTTCATGGATCACGTATGCAAGTCCCGGCACGTGATGGTTACTCGATTAGCAAAGGGTTTTTTTACCAGAAGTTATTACTACATTTTAGGTCACCAGGTGTCTGAATTTTGACTTTTTTTTTTTGCTTCATCTATTTTGCTACGTAGATATATGACAAAATGGATGAACCAAAAAAATCAAAGTACCTTATAATTTGAAACGGGGGAGTATTCAACTAAATAGTGTAATTAAAACGAACCATTTATAAGAGATATTTCGTAATTTTCTATGACTAAACAGTAGCGAAATTTCATATTGTCTTAGGAAAAAACTTATGGACGGTTTGGATCCTTTTATTTTGGAGAAATTAGAATCTACTCAATAGATTATGCTATTTGGCTTGGAATTTGACATTACACAACTTTTTTAAGTTCACAAATAAACCTATCTCAAATTCATTGGACGAGAGATATATAGAAATCGATTTTATACATCATTATGCTATGTTTCTACTCTCCAACTTATAGTATGTTCTTCAACTCGCTTTTCTCTAGAAAAATATAACATATAAGTATCTCCCTTGTATGGCTAACAATAATATACAAATACATATTCCATATACAACCACATTAACTTAATTAATTTGTGTATTAATTAAAATTTTTAGAATGAATTTAATTCCAAGTATCCAAACAGGCCTAGTGCTTTATAACAGTTAATAACACGTGCATTGTACTCTGATTTCATTTCATCTGATCTGATATAGGGACGTCGTACGGCACCCTATAGAGCACTAGTAGAGAAACTGGCTTTAGAACTGATTTTCAACCCTCTTTAATCCCGGTTTTAGAACCGGCACTATGAAATCAGGACTCAAGGTCTTGATTTTTAGTCCTGGTTCCTCCAACCAAGAGAGTAAAGGTGTTTATTGGATGAAATAAAAAAGTTACAGCTGTGGAGATTCGAACCTACAACCTCTCACTTCAACTCTTGCACGCGTTACCATCTCACCTACCACCATACATCTTACTTAGATAAGATATGTTTTCCTTTTAAATTCAGTATGGAGATACCTTTAGTCTAGGTTCGTGTCTCAAATCAGGACTAAAGATTCTTGCACTGACGTACCTCTGACACACCTCGGTAGCTGTTGGACAGGGACCTTTAGTCCCGGTTAGAGCTATCAACTGGGACTAAAGGTTTCTTTAGTTCCGAGCATAAAAAATACCGAAACTAAAATCAAATTTTGAAGTAGATCAAAAATCGTTTCTCTACTTGTGGAGGTTTCTAAACAACGTCCTATACTCAGCATCAGCATTCGATGAGGTGCATGCACCCGGTCGTCGGCACGCCGCATGGGAGCCGTTGCGTAAGTAGTATAATATGATAGGGTACGTGTAGCTCTTTCTAGGCACACAAATGAAAAACGTCTATGGCCATTGCGTGATGCCGTGATGGGCGTGGACGCGTGGAGCTAGCTGCTAGCTGCTAGCTTGTCCGCTGCCCGCCGACACTGGCATTTGAATCTCACTCTAGCTAGGCGGGAGGTCAGCCAGAATGGTTGTCTTTCTCACCCACACGACCGACTCTGGAGTCTGGACTCGGAGGGTCATTGCATCTGCATGTTTGTTTATTGGTTTTAGTCGGGCGACAATGTTTTTTTTCATAGCAAATCAATACTAGTCGAACTTATCAGTTCAGAAATCAACCAGCGAACATACTCAATGTGTACCTACTCTCGGCTGATACTATGTTTGACCTCACTAAAACGCCTAGCTGCTGTATGTCTTATCATCGAGAGAGAGAGAGAGAGAGAGAGAGTGGAGTAGTAACAAGACGTACCCTATTAACAAAAGGATTAGAAGAGGTGGTCAAACGACTGGTTATTAAGTACGGGCGCAGCAGCTGGCCGTAGATGACCGGTCGATCGGTTCGTCACCTGCAGGGCCAGACGCCTGGACCAGACCCTTTCGTTTCTACGACTCTAGTTCTGAGTCCGTTCCCAGCAACTGGAGACTCTGGACTACTGCTACATGCAATTCCCAGTCACGTACGTAGGGCTGGACTGGACTTTCGTGGTCGTCCATGAGACCATGACTACTCGCATATATAATACACGCTTGTAACCGGTCAGATATCATGGACGACGCGCGACTTATATACTCCGTATGTATGCTTGTGGTTGGAGTACAGTCACACACACACACTAAGGTTCTGACTTCTGATATAGACGACGCCCAGGTTCTGACATTTACAGCCTCCTCCGTCTCAGCGTATTTCTGAGTATGCAACTGGGAAAAAAATGTAAAGAAAGATGAATATCCGTGAACGTTTGTTTTGGGACAAAGGGTGTAACCGTCTCTTTTGTTTTTTTTTTCTGGTGAGTGAGATGGACCATTGAATCCTGAACAAAAATTAATTAAAGAGAACCTTCAATTTTCACAAACGACCTTCGCTGTCTTTTCTAGGACTAGGCGGCGGTGACACCCACCACCTTGTTGATCGTGCTGTGCAAGAGCAACGCCGCTTCAGCTTTTCTGTCCACCACCTCTTCTGGTCCCTGCCGACGGCCCATCAGGTACACATTTCAGCCCGTTAATCAAGCTAGCTCTTTCATGTTTTCAAAGGGCCGGGTTTGGCTATGCTGTTGCGGTCTTCTTCTTTTTTTTTGACAAAGAAATATGACAATACGGAAACTCTAAAGGGCGACCAGTCGCTCCAACTGTGGAACGCGCGACCACATTATAATATAATGGGCCGGCCTGCTACGTCATCACATGGGGGCTGATCACCACTCAAAACCTTATGTACGGCCATAAAGATGACGTGCACTACGACAAGCGTGTTAACCGCATTCTTTCATCTTCACGTGAATGACCAAGCTAGCAAGATAGAAATCTAATTAGAATAGTTTATTTTTATCTCTTTAAAATGCTATAAATTTTTTATTCGAGTCTGTTTTTAAATTTCATTTGGCTTTTATTATGTTTCACTTTTTGTTTTTCATTGTGTATGCTTTAGTCTTCAGGAGTTCAATTTCTTGGTTGTCAATTTCAGTTTCATTTTTTTTTCACTATGTCTACTTTAGCTTTCAGTTTTTATTCGCCAATTTTAGTTTAATTTTCAGGTTGTCGTTTCAGTTTCAATTTTATGTTTTGGTTATTTTCTTTTTCACTATGTCTACTTTAGTTTTCGGTTTCTATTTGTAAATTTCACTCTAATTATCTGGTTGTCAATTTCAGTCTTATTATTATGTTTTAATCATTTTTTTTTGTCTACTTTAGTTTTTCAAATTTTTATCAATTTTTATCCAATTTCTGGTTGTCAATTTCAGTTTCAGTTATTTTTTTATTGTGTCTACTTTAGTTTTCAATTTCTATTTGTCAATTTCAGTCTAATTATCTGCTTGTCAATTTTAGTTTCAGTATTATGTTTTATTTTTTGTTTTTCATTGTGTCTACCTTAATCTTAAGTTTCTTTTTTATTTTTTTGTACCCGACAAAAAGATAAAAACTTGCAGTGGCTTCATCTCTTTTTGATGTTATATCCTATAATGGTGTTTTTATTATTTTGCCCCTAGTTAGCAGCTAGTCATGTTTTTTCGACTGCTGCAATGAGTTGTATAATAACTTGCCGCCTCGGTTGGCAACTTATGCAACACTTGTTCAAATAATTTCCCCATCGGGTTGCAACTTGTCTTGTTTTGTGCCACTACTCTTGTTTCCCTGCTCCTGTAATAGGGTGGTATAATAACTTGCCCCCCCAGTTGACAGCTTATGCAATGTTTGTTCAAATAATTTGTCCCTCTAGTTGCAATGTCTTGTTTTGTTCCGCTACTCGTTTTTAATAAATGCTCTTGGGTTCGTAGTTAGTCATGTTTTTCCGGCTCCTACAATGGGTTGCATAATAACTTCCCCTCCCAGTTGGCAGCTTTATTCAATGCTTATTCTAATAATTTGCCCTTAGGTTGCGGTTTGTCTTGTGTTTTTTGTGCCCATACCCTCGTTTTTTTTAATAAATGCTCCCAATTTACAGCAAATCATGTTTTCAGGCTTTTGTAATGTGTTATATAATAACTTGTCCCCCTAGTTAACAGCTTATACAATGTTGAGTGTTCGGTTGAACTGGATTATTTACTGTTCATGCTGAAAACACTGTTCATGCTAGAATGTTGTGAGAGAAATACACCGCTCTGGCTAGAAAAAAACGAAACAAGCCGGCTGACCAGCCAGCCGAACAGGCTCTTTATTTGTTAATTTGCCCCTAAGGTGTATATTATATGGTAGTAACTCCTTTGATTTGTTTGTCTCCCAACCTTGTGCATAACATGTAACAACTTTAATATACTTTTTAGAGTAGCAATTTTAGTATAAATCTCATAGCATATATTACACATAAATTGCTACTAAAAAAATTCTTCGAAACAAATACAAGTGGGTTCTAATTTTGTTTGTCTCACCACGTAGAACACATCGGTGCAGATAGAATTAAAAAATGGATACACTATTTGAAAGTTATAGCAATTTAAAATAAACGTTTTCATTTCTTCTAGCTTACGTCAGCGTGACATGGCAACAAAGGGACATTTGCATGGTAAGCCTTAGACTGCTGGTTGAAAATGGAAAGACAAGCGCTGAGCAGTGGGGCTCGTCATACGCATGCTAGGGCACGGTGAAAGCAAGTCGCCGTAAAAGCCAGGTCGCGCGCTTCGTCTATAGCGCGATGGGTCGCACGTTATCTGCGTCCATTTGCTAACCTCCAGAAGTTATGACTGAACCGTTCACATAGATACACACTACATTACTTCACGAAGTGAAGTACTAGGAAAAGGGCTTAAGCCTTTATCCTATGACACAATTACCCACATGTCATTATTATAGATTCTAACTCCATACATGCCACTTAAATCTTACTGCTCCTGCTCAATCCTTAGACAAACTTATCTAGACCTCAGTGCCACATCAAATGATAACCTGAAATGAGGCAGGAAAAGGACATGTTTGCCCCTATGACTTACATTGATCTTCACACTCCCTGTCATCTGAACAAAGCACTCTATTCCCCAACACATCTCCTTCTCCACTCTCTCTCTTGAAAACCCAAGCTCAAGGAATGGAGATGGTTGCGAGAAGAGCAAGACGTCACAAACCAACGAAGAAAATTGATCCGCACAAGCGAGGAGGCGCTGATAGGGTAGGGAGCAAGGTGGATTATCTCGATCCAAGGCCATGTGCACCAAGGGGCCTTCGAGGGTGTCCGTGAAATCTAGGGAATAACGTTGGCGGTGTTGGATGTAAGACTGTAACCAAGAACTAGGCCTCACTAAATCATACAATGACCAGTTAGTGCTAGTACAGAGTCATTACTACCTACATGATAGTACTGTCGAACAATCTGTTAGATATCATTCCTATCATCTGGCATATACTCTGGTACATTTTCAATGCCCATTTGAAGTCCAATCTTAACCAATTCGTCTTCTTTGAGATACTCGACTTAGAACCTCTCCAATGGAGCTACTTACTACCATGATCTTGACTGGGAGTTAACTTCTTGCATGTCCCAATGCTCTTACTCCTTGGTCCATTGCTGGCTTGAATGCTCCCTCTTAATAGCATGGTTAAAAAGGAAAATTAAAGCTCTACTCAACACTATAGCGAAGATCTCTAAGCACCTCTATTGTATCATACTCTAATTATGAACGACTTCTTTAGCATGGCTCCTCCTTAAGTGCTTATCCAGAAAAGCTACAAATTATAATTTTTCCTCTAGGAAACTACTATTTATCAGTATCCGTTTCATTTCTTAAAGTGTTTGGTAGTGCTCCCTCGAAAAAGCCGCTATTGGAGCTGGAGACGGAGCCTTGCTAAACTTATCTTAATTTAAGTCTTTGTAGAATCATGGCCATTCAATTTGTAACTAACAAACGAGCATGTGTGTGAATCACTTGTAATTGGATAGGGGCGAGTTTCATTTCACGTAGCCATGTGCTCAGAAAAGAAAACAAAAACAAATTAAAATGGGATAATATAGCAAAATCAAAAGGGTGGTGTTATCCTTAGCTGTACAGCGAATCCAATCTTTGAAGTGGTAAACAGAGGAAGTCCAATCTTTAAACCGGTAATTAGCAAAAATCTCGTAAAATTTTAGAAGACTTACGAATTGGGTGTTAAATTCATCGAGGCACGCGAACTGAAACCCAAATTATGAGATCTCTACTTATTAGCTTGGCTGGCGGAGCTCGATTCGATGCGTTGCTGAGCCTGGGTAATCGATTCGTGCTGGGCGGTGGCGGGGTCGGAGGGATCTGAACCCTAGCGCCGTCCGGATCTGGAACACGCGCCGGCGAGCTGCTCGGCGCCTCGGCGGCATGAGTGGCTGGAAAGCGGGGGAGAGGAGAAGCAGCGGAGATATGAACGGCGGAGGCGGCAGCGGCAGCGGGGACGAGTTCGGGCGTGCGGTGGCGCGGGCCGCGGTGGCGCAGGCGCTGGAGGCCGCGGGGTTCGACTGCGCGCACCGCTCCGCGGTGGACGCGGTCGTCGACATCGTCCTGCGCTATATCACCCACCTGGGCCGGTCCGCCGCCTTCCACGCCAACCTCGCTGGCCGCGCGCTCGCCAATGAGCTCGACGTCATCCAGGGGCTCGAGGAGGTCGGCGCTGACACGGATGGTTTCGTGGGCGCGGCGACCACGGGCCACTGCCTCGTCGGCTCCGGCGTCGTCAAGGACCTCATGGCGTTTGTCCATTCCAAGGACGAGGTGCCGTTCGCGCGGCCGCTGCCTAGGTTCCCCATCCAGCGCGCGGAGCCGCAGCCTTCTGCTAGCTTCGCTGTGACGGGGAGAGAGACTGGGGTGAGGCACGTCCCGGAGTGGCTGCCTGCGTTCCCAGATCCGCACACCTATGTGAGGACGGAGGTGTGGGTTGAGCTGCCGGCGACCAAGGACAGGGTTGACAAGGTGGAGCAGGTGCGGCAACGGAGGAAAGCTGAGAAGTCCCTGCTCAGCCTGCAGCGAAGGCTGGCCATGGCAGGTGCGGATGGGTTTCGTCCAGCTGTTGCAGTGGCACAGGATAGTGCGGAGAAGGGGAAGGAGATACAGGCAGCTGGTACGAAGAGAAATCCATTTCTTGAGCCAGCATTGATGCCTGGAGAGAAAGAAGTATCCGACGTCGATCTGCCTCCTGAAAAGAAGAAACTCTCTGTCCTTGAGGCATTTGTGCCAGCTATTCAAGCTAGAACCATCAGGGAGATTGATGCTGGGGCAGGGTTGGATCAAAATCAAAGGAGCATTGTTCCAGAAGAGAGGGCTCCAGTGCATCTTAAGATTGGATTTAGTAAGAAGCCATTAGCAGCAGCTCTGAATTCAAGAGCCCTGGACCTGAGGGAAGATCCTTCCTTCTTGAAAGAGGAAGCAAAGGATGATAAGAAGCGGAGAGCGGGCATGATATTAAGGGCATCAATGGAGAACCCACAAGAACTTCCTCAGCTCTAAAGTCTTCCTCAGCTCTAAAGTTGTTTGTGGAGGAAGTGTTGTACCAAGAGTGGAGTCGCATCATGGTGTGATCATAGAACTTCAGTTTCCAGAATCTTGAGGTAAACATTTATGGTCCAGACTGTCAATTGCTCTAGAGGTCCATGCGAATGAAACCCACGTAGTTGAAAATCCTGTGTGCATAAAAATGGTGGAACAATTTGCCAAATTTAGCCAGGCAATGTCTTAGTGTATATTTGTTGTTGTTGTTATTGTTTTTGTGCTTATGTAGGACAATGATACAGAGCTCAACCAAACATCTATGCATAATGCATCTATCTGTTAGCTGTAGCCACTTTGACTAATTTTGGATGGTAGAAAATCTGGGAAGTTAAAACTTACCTTTTAGGTAGGCTTGCTCTCCTCAGTATTATTAGCAATTGAACTATCTCTGAACAATAATGATACATGATTTTGTGCCTAGAGGCTTTCCATTTAAGAGAGAACAGATTGTACTGCACACATTCACTATTTCATATATGCAATGGACAGTGATGAGGATATATTAGTTTTGTGTTAGGACTCTTAAGAGGAATTTAAATCTGGATGTGCACCAAAAAGAGAGAATAGTTTGATTAACTAACTACATGGAATTAGGCTATCAGTCTAAACAAAGGAATTATGTAAATTTGGTATTATGGCTATCCTGCACACACCCCTCCAACCTAGTGCCTAGGACTTTATTATAGTGTTTATGGTATGCTGAAGATATGGCAACATGACCAGAAGTTTGCTTGTAAAATAGTACACACTAGAGGATATTTCCTTGCCTATGTCCTTTCACATGCTTGTAACAGATTTCTACTTTCGAGCCCTCCGTATTATCCCTAGTTGAGCAACTCTGCATTATGGCTTCATATGTTGCTCTTGTAGATACGATAACTTTGTTTGGTGGGAATGCCTATTTTAGTCTTTGGTTACCTACTTTGTTTTCCAAGTGAGACGGTGACATGGGTATCTTTTCTCTCCAAATAACAGAAACAAGATAGTCTTTGGTTACCTTGTTTTGTAAGCCATACTGTGACATAGGTATCTTTTCTTTCTTTATAGCAGAACGAGATATAGTTTCATAAGATGGTAGAGAAAATAATATGCCACCACATGGATTCTCTATTGTGTTTTTTTTGCTGCCCCTTAAAAAGTATGCAGGATTCAAGAATCCATGCTACCAGTTTAGATGTAATGCCTCCAGGGCGTTTCCAAACATATATAGTTACATTGTGCTACGCACTTATGTGCTGATTTGTTAACGTAAGAGAATAATACAACTTTCCATGAAGACAAGATAATATAGCTAATGTAGCATCATTCCTTAAAAGTAGAATTCTCTCTGATGCAAAAGTAGCACCTCATATTGATCACTGGCAACTATAGTCTATAACTCTATATGGGTGCCATGTTTTTTTAAAAAAAAAGTAGATATAGCACCTGTGGTGCAGCATTTAGTAGTAAAAAAGCCCAGATCTAGTAATAGTTAGGCACACCAAATCAATACACCATCGTAGTGTTGTTGCTTTTTCACGTGTCCAGAGTCAAGACCTGAAGTTTACTTCACTGAATGGATCCATGTTCTAGTAGGAATTATTTATTTATTTATGACATTCTGTTCTTTAATATTGTGGTAAATTCGCATGTCAAATAAATTATTATTCTGACTTGAGGTTTGGTGATTTCTGCAGGCCATGTGTCCGTGATACGACCTTCCTCAGAAGCTTAACCTGCACCCATCCCCGGACTCCACCTATCATTTTCCTTGAATCACCGGGGCGCTGATAATTCTGCAGCTCTGTAATTGAAGTTCCACTATTTCACTGCATTGAACTTGCTTCTGCTGGTATTTCACCTTTAACTCTAAGTGGGTTGGTTCAAAGGGAGCTGATTTGTGAGGCCGTGGTTGTTCTCCCCAGACATGGCATCCAAAAGAATGATGCTCCTGAGTAACTTTCTGTAGCTGTATTCCCTGGTAGAATTGGGGAGAGATGTTTGTAGAAAAGCTAACCTGATTCTTCTGACCAAGACTCGCCACAGACAGGGTTGATGTATTTAGTGGGTTACTCTCAAGAGCCAGCTTCTATATGCAGTATGTTGGCCTAATAGTGCAGTATGTCCCCCACACCATTGCTGTGTTTAGGACAAAAACACTTTCCAGATACCTGACGAAGTGCTCGAGTACGAGGATTGATTGATTCTAGTTGGTGAGTTGATGTAATGCTTCATAGTTGGAGACCTGGGACTGTGACAACAGTGTACCATATGATTCTTTCGCCTTTTTTGAGCATTCCAGATTGAACTTGCAAAGATTTTAGAAGGAAGCATGTTGAAATGTGTGTGGAGCTTGTACATTTGACTGGCTGTTTGTGTGAACTGTGAAGATCTTGGGAGGTAGCATGCTGGTATGTGTGTATGGAGTTTGTGCATTTCCGTGGATGTTTATGTGGGGGAGGTGTTTAAATCTAGGAGCTAAAGTTTAGGGGTGTCACATGGGGTGTTACATCGAGTGTTCGGATAGTAATAAAAAAACAAATTACAAAAGTCATCAGTAATCTACAAGATGACTGTATTAAGCCTAATTAATCCATCATTAGCACATGTTTACTATAACACCACGTTATCAAATCGTGGACTAATTAGGCTTAAAAAATCCGTCTCGTAAATTAGTCTCAATTTATGCATTTAGTTTCGTAATTAGTCTATATTTAATACTTTATGTATGTGTCCAAATATTCGATGTAATAGGAATAACTTTTACCCGAGGGAACAATCAGGGCCTGAAGATCTTGAATGGCAGCGTGCTGAACTGCTGATGTGTTTCTGGATCTTGCGCACTTGTCTGTCTGTGAGTAAACACGGCCTTGGTCAGTGAAAATAGAGAGCACAAGAAAGAGGTACCTGACGTAATAAGGTGTATCACTTCTCGGCCTGCACAGATGTGGGAAGTCTTTAACGGTACTGTTACGGTCTTTGAGAGCACACGTAAGATCTTGTATGTTGTACACACGAATCACGAAGAATCTGTGGTTTTGGGTGGCGATGGGTTAGTAAATTTCCCCGTCGCAATGAAATGTGAGTTGTAGTACTGTTATGTTGGGAAACCTTGCCTTATGATGTGACCGTTGTACTGTTTTGTCAGGAGTCAGGACAGGGAAAAACACGATTGAGCACGCCTTGCTTGCTTCCTATATAAAAAAAAACCGTTCTATCTTCATATCTATCTACTCCCTTCGTCCAATAATATTTGCATGTCTGGCTCTGGACATGCAAACCCATGTGTATGCGAAATTACAGAAATGCCCTTGCAAATATCAGCCCCAATACATCCTCCCGTGACCCGTCCCACCACACCACTCCCTCGCGCTCTCGCACAGCTCTGTTTCTCTGGCCGCCGCCGGCGCATCGGCTCCGCCCCCCTGGCCACCGTGGGCGTCTAGGCCGCGTGCCACCATCGACGTCAGGCGTTGCCTCCGTCTTCCATGCCAACGAGGACGAGCTCTTTCTGCCCGCGCGCGCCTGCGTTGCCGTGGCTCTCGCCGTCCGGAGCCGAGCCCCTGCGTCAAGCGCCAGTCGCGTTGCCGTGGCAGTCGGCCCGGGGCTCCATAGGTCGGAGCTGAGCCCATGTCGTGGTGTTGCGAGGTCCAGCCACTGCGCGACGGCGCGCGCGGAACCCGTGCACAGTGGCGGCCTGGCGAGGTCCAGCCGCTGCGCCTGCGCGATGGCGGCGCGAAACTCCTGCGTGGTGACGCCGTGGCGATGCCCAGCCTTTGCGCGACAGCGTAGCAGAGCCCGTCCGTGGCGGTGGTGTCGGGAAGCCCCTGCACAGCGGTGGCGTCACGCCGACGGGGCCCAGACCCTGCTTAGCGGTGGCGTCGTGCCGACGGGGCCCAACTCGTACGCAGCGGCACGGAACTGATCGAATGGGAGGGAAAGGGGGACGAGTGGACGGTGCGGCGGAGGAAGAGATGCGCATGCGAACGAGTGGATGGTGGAAGGAGCGCTCTCACACCTGTGCTGTAGACGGGGAAGGGATGAGCAAGAAGCCACGGAGTGGGTTCTGGAAGCCTGGTGAACGAGTGGACGAGAGAGTTTTCCTATTTTTTTATGTCGATTTTTTATTTCATCGGTTTGGTCCACAGCCAGTTGCAGCTGCCAGCTACTGCTCTCTGCCAGTTCTGAGACCCTATAGCGACCATTTATTTTGGGAAAAATTTTAAACAGTAAAGGTGCGTTTAATGTGGGACTGAGGGAGTACCTACTAATACACTAACTTTTTCTTTGCTAAACCCACCCAAAAAACCTCCCCCGCTGAGATGCCACCCCTCCATACACCCCATAAAATGTACCTAGGAAAATCACATTTTTCTAATGAACCGTCCAGATTCTATTCTAAGCCTTCCTCTCCTTACTCACTCAAATCGAACCGTCGAGATTGTGTGTATCCTCCTCCTCAACCTCTTCTGCACCCAGCTCCCCACGCCGGCGCCTGAGGCCACGGTTCGATTCCTCATTCCTGTTGTCTTTTTTTCTGACTAGGTTCGTACCCGTGCGTTGCTACGGGACAACTAAACTTTTGTACTAAAAACACATGGATCGTACGATAAGATAACAATACTGTGAAATTAAATACCGATGTTAAAGTGACATTTAATCCAAAAAATAAAGTTCGTGAAATTAATACAGTAACGGAGAGCGCAACATTACATGTTCACCAACTCTATTGTATAGACCTTTTCGTGTTGCAACGGGAGCTTCTGTGGGCCTTTGAGAGTCTTTCATGTGTACACAATACGCTTCTGTGGGCCTTTGAGAGTCCTTCATGCATACAGAATACATCTCCTGCCTTCGTGTTGGCCCTTCTCTCCCTCACCTAAATCCTCTATCGTTTTTAAAAGAAAATAATAAATCCTCTATCGGTTTCATTAAGGTCACTACAAAGGTGGAGGAAAACCGCAACAGAATCTATGCCATAGAATTCAAAAACTCGCACGTTGAAGAAAATTAAAAGAAAAGTGAGAATTAGACCATAGAACAACGATTATTCTTTTAAGACAAAAATATATATTTGTTTGAATAATTAGGACTTAGTACACGTGATTTGTTTACATGATGAGAACGATCAGGAGACGGAACTCACAAAAGGATCCCTTTCTACATTATGTATATTTACTACCCTAGAGTAGTTAAATTGAATATAAGATACAAGTTGACAAGACAACTATGGAGTTTTGAATTTTTTTTACCCTAGGAACATGAATTTGAATAAATAATCCACTTAAACATTAGGGCAGACTTGCCACTTTGCTAGCGGCAGTTAGCTTCAAAAATTAGGTGGCAGCCTCCCATGCAGAAGAATTAATACCAATAACATATGCCCAACCTTTGCAAGTTGCATTATCAAAGTAATGCTTATGTCTACAGTAGATTTTCACGATATCTAGCTAAAGGATTAGGTTAAGGCTCTTGCAGTTTTGACTAATTGTTCTGAACTGTTGGGGACATCAGCTTCTATCTCAAAGATTGCGCTCTGTACCTGATCATCTTCAGAGTCTGATGGCTGAACCCACAAGGGTGACTGTAGCCAAACTTGCATCCATCTTGCCCTTTCTAGACATTGATAAGGCTCTCTCCATGTCTGATTGTCTCAAACGGTCTAGGTTTCTGAAATAGCAGCAGGAAGAGAAGAACCAAAAATGAAAAACAGCCTATGTAATAAACTTTACTACTACAGACACGTAACCTAAAGTCCAAATAACAAAACTATATGTATTTCATCCATGAATTCAACACATACAATCAACATCATTATTAGGTAATGTTAATGATTAGCATTGAAGGAAAACATTAAGAAATATTTGGACATATCGTAGCAAACACAATTGAGTTCAGTTAACTATCTTTCCATCTCCTAACCGGTGTGACTACCTATGTTCTGTGAACTATGTATACAAGGCAGTGTAGCACAAACTGCCACCCAACAAATTAAAGGCAGGAGGATGCTTACCATCCTTGCTTCCTTGATTCCATAAGCTGTGGCGACAATTCTGATTTTTTACACAATATTTCTATTGTAGCAGAGACTTTCAGAACAGAATTAGTGCCATGATCCTGAACCTAGCTATTTATGAAAGAGGTTCAAAGTTTCAAACTAGTTCAAATATTCAGGTATGATGTTTAGGACATGAACAACAAACTAAATAGTACCAAAGAATCAAGGGTAACTGATCACACACCATTGATGATTGATTTGCCCCTTTTACACTTGCTAGCTAGCGATGGAAGCTTGATACAATGTCCAAATTGAAAGGCTTCTACATATGACAAATAACTTTCGTACTAAATTACATAGAACTCGTAGGGACCCCCCCCCCAGGACATCAGTTCCTGTTATTGCACCAAAACGATGTTCACTTTTTAGCCTTTTTAGTTGTGAGAGTACATTACCTCTGAAACACATTAACTGAATCTTCCGCCAAACAATAGATTTAGGCAGCAATTTCCAACCCGTTTCTAAAGTGTTGCTGTTGTATGATTTTGAGAGGACCTGCAAGCTTACAATGCATGCTCAAAATAACTCATGGTCTTCATAGAAAAATCTGCAGCCCAAACAAATAATGACCAATACAGGATGGTAATGCAACTTTAGAGCTAATTCGATCAGCTATTCTCTGACATCCTCCCATATGACTACAACGACAGAGGCAAAATAACTCACCTCCATAGTGGCTGAAGAGGTTCCGTGAGATTGAAAGGCATATCTGAAAGTGAAGGGTTTTCCTGCATAAGAGCATGGTTAAATCAAACATATCAATAGTGAATAGTAATAGCTATTTTTTCATCAAACGGGGAGGGCAAGCAAGTGATCTATGAACTGCTAGTTGCTGGCTTGCTGCTAGTGAATTTTAACCCAAATATGTTTATAAAGCTACGATGACATTCTGTTACACATATGAAAATTGCTCAATTGTGATTATAAAGCTACAATACGACATTTACTCCTATGCATGCTTAAAGAGATTCTAAAAGAAATCTTCATATGCAATACTATGAGAATATAGTGAGAAGCAATGAATCCACCATACAAGAGGTTCTTTCATTTCACAAGTCAAACGGCAATGCCCTTTAGCCAAGAAGAAACCTCACATAGTATTAAAATCAGAAATTCAATAACCCTTGCAACATAGAGTATGAACAATTGGAAGTAGATATCATCAAAGCGACCTTGGTTCATAATCCACAAAATATTGCAAGCCTTACCAGGAGGGACGGGGCCTGATAATAACTATATCAGGAGAGGATATACATTTGCTTTTTGACTCATTCCTTGCCATCTACAAAACCAAATCAACAAGTTCAAGATCCTCCTTCCTTCAACAGAGCACAGCTATTTCAGACGCATCAAACTGTTTAGAGAAAACCAAAGAGTATATGTCAGATATAAATTCAGAAAAGAATACGTCATCACCTACCTACCCATGCGAATGTCAAATGCCACCATCAACACTGCCGGTAGTTATTTGTATCTTTGTTAGGTTAACTAAGATTGCACTTAATTTACAGTAACTTGAAAATTATCGATTGTTTGTAATATAATAGAACAGAAAGCAAGTGTATAAGACATCACTGAATTGACCTATCAAGGGCAGAATAAAGATAGCTGATCAGGATGATAAATAAATCTCAAAAATTTACAAACCTGTCACACAGAGGCTCTGCCTATCACCACGGGTTGAGACTGCAGCACAAATCAAATCCCAAAAGGAGTAATGATAACAAGAAGGCAAGAACAGAAAAAATAGGAGCAATCAAGGGAACAGGAGACACTACCGGAAAATGTAGCTTTGTCGTGTGCCACAGGCACATGGCAAAGCTCAAAAAACACTTGGCAAAGGATTTGCCGAGTGTAACACTCGGTAAACAACACACATCATCTATAGTGCCGGTAAACGTCTATTTGCCGAGTATTTTTTATCAGACACTCGGCAAATACTTTACCGAGAGCTGAAACCAAAACTCTACAAAAAAAAGTAACGTGACGGCGCGGAGACAGTCACGACGCGTTTGCCGAGTGTCCGGGATTTGACACACGGCAAAGCAGCCACAAGCAACCTAGTTTTTTTCCCCTTCTTTTCCATATATAACGTGTTTTTCTAAATTTGTTCCGATGTACTTTGAAAATACCTTATCAAATTCACTCAACAATATATATTTAATTTTCTACTAATATTATTCCATTATTTCATGCAATTATAACTCAAATTCAATTTATATCGATTAAAATTCTATTATTACACTTAATAAATTAACATTATGAAACGGATCAAAAAATTACCAAAATTTCATATGAAACAATCTATGTTCTCTATTGCCTATACAAAAGGTTTTGAAGTCAAACCCTAATTTAACCGTTACTTTGACTTCAAATCTTACTGAATCCTTCTCAACGCTATGATTCTTCTTCTGAGATGCTTCGGTTTGTAAACATTGTACATGACAAATTGTGTGAAAACCTTCTCAATTTTTTACCACAGTCTCCATGTATGATATCATCACATCATGACAAATCTCATGATTTTCAGACTCCGGTTGCTTTTTTTTAGAATTTAAAAACCATTCGACCACACGTTCCTGGTCGTGTGTCTTGAACAAGATGTTTAAAATTTCTTTTTATTTCTTGGGTAAGACCTCACACTGGACTTAATAATATGAATATCATTTTTTCTACTCATTTTATTCTATTATTTGAATCACTTGCAGTTCAAATTTGACTTATACCAAAAAAGGAAAAAATCTACTTAACCCCCCACCTTTCATACTTAGTCTACTTCACCCCCAACTATGAAACCGTCTGTTTTACCCCCTGAACTTTTTAAAACGGTCTATTTTACCCCCTGGGCGGATTTTGGACAACTGTTTGCTATAGTAACAGTGGGTTTGCTATAGTGCCGGCGGTTTTGAAAATTTTTTTATTTATTTTCGGTGAATTTTTGAAAAATCATAGTAAATCATAGAAAAAGCATAAAACGAAATATCTAATTTTATTGGACTCCACATGAGTAGATCTACACAGTGAATATATAATACGATATGCTTTAGTACAAATTTTTTTTGTAGCTTTAGATTAATTAGAAAATCTAATTTTGTCTGTAATTAATTGAAATAATTCATAGTTGCAGCTTCTATGGTCCAATTATGGTGAAATTTTTATGGTACGCTAATTATTGTATGCTTGAACTATAGTAAAAATTTCATACTCATTGGACTATGTATAACTTAGTTATAAATAAATTCTAATTAATTATAGACAAAATTGGATTTTTCAATTAATCTAAAGCTACAAAAAAAAATTGTACTAAAGCATACCGTATTATATATTCATTGTGTAGATCTACTCATGTGGAGTACAATAAAATTAGATTTTTTATTTTATGGTTTTTCTATGATTTACTATGATTTTTAAAAAATTCATTGAAAATAAGGAAAAGAAAATTCAAAGGTACTGTAGCAAATCACCGTTACTGTAGCAAAAACGCTGTCTGAAACCCACTAGGGGGTAAAATAGACGGTTTTAGAAAGTTCAGGGGGTAAAACAGATGGTTTTATAGTTGGGGGTGAAGTAGACCAAGTATGAAAGGTGGGGGGTTAAGTAGACTTTTTCCTACCAAAAAATTCCTTGAAATACAATAAATTAATTAAATATAGCAAACATGTCCAGAAATATACTAAATCTGAACATGGAGTACCACATGTTGTATGTAGAGAGTAGAAAAAGTTCCAAGGCAGAAGAGAAAAAAACTTATTATTTTATGTAGTTATAGCTCAAATTCAATTTATATCAATTAAAATTCTATAACTGGACTTAATAAATTAAAATTATCAAACTGCTCCAAAAAATTTCCAAAATTACACATGAATCAATATATGTTCTCTATTGCCTATACAAAAAGTTTTGAAGTCAAACCCCAATTTGATCGTCACTTTAACTCTAAATCTTACTAAATCCTTCTCAACGCTACGATTTTTCTTCTGAGATACTTCAGTTTGTAAACATCGTACATGATAGATTATGTGAAACCTTCTCAATTTTTTACCACAACCTCCACGTATGATATCATGAGATCTTGATAATTCTCATGATTTTGAGACTTCATTTGTTTTTTTAGAATTTAAAAACCATTCGGCCACACGTTCGTGGTCGTGTTTCCTGAACAAGATGTTTGGAATTTCTTTTCATTTCCCAAATAAGGCCTCACACTTGACTCAATAACATGAATATTATTTTTTCTACTCATTTTATTATATTATTTGAATTACTTGTAGTTCAAATTTGACTTATACTAAAAAATTCCTTGAAATGCAATAAATTAATTAAATATAACAAACAGATCCAGAAATATACCAAATCTTAACATGGAGTACCACATGTTGTATGTAGAGAGTAGAAAAAGTTTCAAGGTCAGAAAAGAAAAAACTTATTTATTTGCCGAGTGCAAAAAAAAAAAAAACACTCAGCAAACTTATTTCTTTGCCGAGTGCTGAAAAAACACTCGGCAAACTTATTTCTTTGCCGAGCACCACTAACGGATACTCGGCAAACTCCTAACGGCCGGCACACTAACTAACAGATGTCCACGTGACGGTTTTTTTGCTGAGTGTCTCTGTTTTGCTGAGTGTTTTTTTTTTCAGCACTCGGCAAAGAGTTTGTTTGCCGAGTGCTATTATTTTGCCGAGTGTGTTTTTTTGCAGCACTCAGCAAAGAGCTTGTTTACCGAGTGCCCGATAGAATGCACTCAGCAAATATTTTTGCACTCGGCAAATTTGCTGTTTCTGGTAGTGAGAAAAAAATTGCAGAGCAATACCATGTAATCTGTGGCGATGAAAGGGTCGTCAACAGCGACTAGCTTGACATCCTCGCTCTGGAGGGCGAGTGGGCGACCTGGCCATGAGCCTAGTGCTCCTTCCGAAACCTGTGCGAAGTTACAAACGTATATGCAGAGAGAACCAACTAAGATCACTATCACTCCAAAGTCCAAACCCAAACCAATCGAGCAGGAAGAACAAGGTTGGGGGTACAAACTCACAGTTGATTCTGGTCGATCTTGATTTTGTTTGCTCTGAAGGACGGCACGCAATGTGCAACGGCACTTGTGACAGACCATAGCAACGTGCGACGGGCAAGTTTTCCTCCGCACCAGGATGATGCGCACGGTCAAATCCATCTCCACCGTGGCCTAGGCTCGCGGTCGGCAGTCAGTGGCATAGTAGATGGAATGCCAGTTGCCGGCGGTGCTACCCATGGGGGAGGGGTGGCAGAGTCGGTGCTGCGGGGTGGGGAAAGTGACGCTGCCTGTGGGAGATCGAGGGACGCGCCCATGAGAGCCCGACGGAGGCGTTGCTGTGGGGGTGGAGGCACCGCGCTATTGTTTGAGGGGTGGTGGCGGCGAGACCCGGCGCGCGGGCCACGGAGCAACGGCTGCTGCGGGGGCAGTTGCCCCGCGTAGGGCATGGGCGATAAAGCGAGGTTGCAGAGGGCGCAGGGAGTCATGGTGAGGTTGCGAGGATCGCACGGCTCATGACGGCAAGGGCGAGGGCGGCGCACTATGGACGAGAGAAGGATGCGCGTGATCCAATTGCGGTTGCGGGACCTTCCTATCTCCCAGTGCGTTGATTTGGGTGAGCCACACGTGATTGGGAGGGGAGATGATTGCGGAGCACGAGGTGAAGGCCCGGAGGCCACGATAGCCGGGGATCGTAGGGGGAAGACGGGCCGACGAAGCGACAGATTGTCGCACCAAACCAATGTCTTACTTTTACTCTTTTTATTTTACTAGGTAGCATGTTAGTGCGTTGCTACGGGACACAAAACTTTTATACTAAAAACACACGGATTGCACAACAGATTATATTGTATCCCTACTATTTACAATTCCAAAAAATATATATTCTAACCTCTAAAATTCTTTTTGACAAAATTAATCTGCAGTTTGTTGAAAGATTAAAAAGATGTCAGCCACCATGTACCCTCTAGCTATCAGATTTTGCCGTCCCTTGCCACAGTGTACTTCTAGTTTCATGAGTGTGCATGTGTTGACTCGTGGAGTCTATTTTGCATGTCCAGTTCTTAGCTTAGGTTGTGCCTTGCACTCAGGTCCATCTCCACTACTCAACTGTCAATACGCATTTGAAACTGGGAACAAATCCAACTATCAAAAGGATTCAATAATACTGAAGAAAATGGGAACAAAATATTAGCATGCTATGCAATGTAACTTCTGTTTTGCCAACATAAAAGAAACTTATCCGTGCTAAAGGATCACAGGTTCATAGTGTACAATGCCAGAAGAGCATCCTTACCAGGTTTCAAGTTTCTATATATTATGCCATTGGTATGTAAACAGTCCATTGCACAGTTAATTGCAGTGTGTGATGTGTGTATCTAGTTGGCTAGGCCAAATGCTGTTCAGATAAGTTTTCAGTGACATTCCTGGTAGTAGCTCAATAACAATCACCATCAATGGTCCCTTCCCAGCTCCAATGAACTGCATGAGTGCATAAACAGTTGTGAGAAGGTCAAAAAAATGACAATCTATGTAGCCACACAAACATGTCATTCAGACTAGGAAGTACCTTGACAAGATTCTCATATTTCTCTTTACACATTATATTTACTTCTCGACTGAAACAGGCTTCAAGTGTTGCTTTTTCTTCAGGAGATTTTCGATGGTTAAGAACCTATCGCTACAATTTGATCACCATACCTATTCAGAGATACAAGGAATACAGGACTACTGAATATGACTTAAACATACTAAAAGACAAATGAAAATAAACTAAAACAACAACTAATGTAGATACTTGAAATTCAGTCCAATAAAGTAGCCACATACATGTGAAAAATTAGGTGCGAGTATGCATGCCTCAAAAGTATCGTTACTTCCCCTTGTAGACCTTCCTAGTTTGTTCCCAACGAACATCAACTTAGGATCAACAAGCAGCTCCCTATCTTCAGGATGCCAGAGATCAAAGCAATTAGATTCTACAAAAAATTGGGCATTAGAAGAAACAGAGCAATATTATTATTATAATATAATTTGTAAATAAAAAGGAAAACCATAAGACAGTTGTACAATAAAAGCTATGTTTAGTTCATATTCAGATCAGAGGAATACCAAAAAACTATTTACCAAGCATGGTTGCTTCAGACATATATTAGTGGAGAAAACTGAACTTGAACCACAACTTACCTTTGAGAGTCAATGCCAATATATTTCGATTGTTGGCTTTAGGACATTAGTAGTTTAAGCGGTACTAGAACACTACTGTCAAGAATATCGCAAATGTCGGCGAAGTCATCATCGTGCCATCCAAACCAAGCATCCATCCTAGCATATTCATATGTGGTCGTTACTGATCTACCAGCAAGCAGCAAAATTTATTGAGCACAAGAACTTATTCTACATTCAATTATTTTTTCATAGTTGCTTTGGCTGCCGGTTGTGCTAAGCATCAAGCATCACTGTATGAATGGCAACCATTGATTCATCCTGTAAAATTGCAACAATTCTGGGCAACCCAAGGAAAAAACCATCTTAGTTGACAGATAGTCTCTGATAGCCTGATTCCACCATTTCGGATTTGCTCATTCTAAAAACAAAACATCTCTAAAAAATTTTTAACTGGAAATTCTCTGGATGTTAGTTTTAATTATTTTGTTTTTCAGATGAAATATGGTAAAACAATATGCAGTATTCATAGTTTCTGAATTAGTTAAAACCAACTTGGATTTAGGGAGGCAATCTAAGAGATGGTATAGAATTGAGTGCCTTACATCCTCTTTAATCTTCAGAAAAATCTAAGCTAAGAGGTTGGTGAAATGATAGTCCCCTCGCTGCCTAAAGTTAAAAAACAACATTTACACATAAATAGTGATGGCGACAAAAATTGATTCATACATTCCAACAATAATAATCTAAAAAGGATTCCAGTAATGTCTCGACACGGTAGCTAATCTATCTGAGCAAATCAAATCTTGCCAACCAAACATTTGGCTGTGACGCCAAAGAATTTTCAACCAACAGCTCAAACACTTTATAAATTGAAAGATACTGACATACAACAGAATTTACGTGTAAGACCATACTTTAGACAAGCGAATGTAGTTGAAACGTCCTACCTACCAGAGGAAAACAAGGATCCGTGCATTAGAATCCTGTAGTATATTTGCTAATTTATTCCCGAAAAAACTCACTATTAATAGAAACTCTACACTGAATAGCGGCAAGCAGGACACAACTGACAGACTGATCTAACAAAATTTGTTGTTCTGACAAAAGCTCGCTGGAAAACAAATCTACATGACCAAAAGATTTCGAGACAAACCTAAAAACAAACATTGCATTTGCTACACAAACATTGCTCGCTCCTGCTAAGAAAAAAATAAAAGCAAATCATTGTTACTAACCCTTAACAACAAAATTGGTTTTACACTGTATCCCATGTTAGTGCTGATTTTTTTGACTCATTGTAATGAGAATATGAGAGTAATGTCATAGCCTAGTGTTCGAAGTGTTCTTGTAGGGGCTCTAGTGCAAGGGACACCTGAGAAAATGACACTCATGATTTGTTAATGATTTGTTTCTAATGATACTCATGGTGACTCTGCTACAAAATTCAATCCTTCGATGGTGGCAACTATTCACTTACTGGTCTTTATAGAGATTGTAAGCAATAATTAAAAAGAAGATATCCGAACAAAATGAAGTGCTCGAACGTGGACCCAGAAGCCTTACCAACCAGCAAGGAAATCTAAAAGCTCCAGATGATTTTCAATACACTACATGCAACAATATGTTTCATCCGCCTTCTGCCTAAGCAAAATGCACCAGCAGTGAACCAGATCTTCCTTACCTGTAACCACAGAGGTAATAATCAGGCCTACACTCGATAAAAAAACTAGTTAAACACATCGTTAAATTTTAAAAAGGTCACGAAGAAGTTTAAAGGAGAGCTAATGTACTCCCCAACCCAAGGAAGACAGATTCTGGACGACATGCTCTTGATTTGGTTCTACTTCTCCATCACTAAAGATCAACACTCTCAACAAAGAGATATTTTTCTCGACCTCGCTCTTCTAGAGCCTAATAAGAAGGTGAATACCAATCTGGCTGCAGGTAGTATTATAATAAATCACTTCGCTTTGAGGAGCATAGAACAAGGATATTAATCAATGGCATGCTGACATCACGATAGAGGTAATATAAACAAACATACTATTGCACTCGACTCCTTGTAAATTCCAATGTTGTTCATGTCAACAAAAAACATGCAGTCCAACAAGAAGTAATATGACGGACTAGTTTCCTTAATATATACCTATTGTTGTTATCTTGAGCATAAGAGAGGACATCTAGAAGGCCAGAAGAAATAGAAATATGGACATGTGTCATAGAGAAACAGTAGCAAATGCAATTGCTCCTGCTTGCAGAAATTGAATTTCCCCTGCCTAAGTTTTTGTTCATGTCCACTTGTCTAATCTTTGTAATGTGAAATTAAGGAGATTTCAGCAAACACTCCCATCCAGTACTACATAAGCTTCCCTCCCCTCTAAGATATCATATGCAGCCATCTGTGGTTCAAAATTGAAAGGTACCTTAATTCTACTAGATTTCGGCAGATGTAGCCAAATCATGCCAAGTATTGCATTTAAGTTTGCAATCACGTGCACACTCTAGAAATTCAAAGAGATACATATGATACATAATAAGAAGCACATCATGTAATTCATCCAAATGATAACTCATGACTCAGAACAACTTCTCACCTAGCTAGTGTGCTCACGGACAGGCAGGTTTAGAACGGACCATGCTGATCGTCATGGAAGTGCGGGTGCTGTAGTTACTGGAACCATGTGGCAGGCTAAAACAGTGGCGCTGGGGTGAGGGGTTCCAAGGACACCTCCTATGTGGCACCAGCACCATGAGCGAGAGGAACCGCTCCTTCCTACAATGGAAAAAACAACAAACACCAATTATACAAGTTGAGTAGATCATATGTTATTTAATACCAACATAATTGTCAGGTACTTGCATCATGTTTGAGAGAGGATGAAGACAACCAGATATGATCCCTTGAGCACGTGCATAAGATTCTTTATTTGGTATTCCATAAGACAAGCAATATAAAAATGGCATGTGTTAGGCATTTCATCAAATGCAAAGAAGACATAGGACCTTGAGTCATGGATGAACAAATAATTAAACAATTTATATATTCACAAATCGTAATGTGTAGAAAACATGGTCTATTTCTATGGACGAATAATTAAACTGTAGACACTATTGAGATGCCAGAACTAATTCAGTAGTCAGTACATAGTTTAGCTGGAGGTATGGGTACAAATCATTATGTCAATCATGACGAGACAAAATTACCAGCAATTTTGCTATTATAAACTGAGCGAAAGGTGCATAGCAATAGTACCTGCTTGCCTCTGCTAGTAGATTTACCAAATTATCCAATTGTTTATGTTGGATTCGCAAGGTAGTTCATCCCTAAACCCTCCATCACTACATAGCAAATCAATAAAACCAAGACCAACAGTAGGGGAGGATCCATTAAAAGGACACGATGGACATATACACACTTGATAACTTTTGTAGAAAATCGAATTTGGTAGACTTGATATTAGATTAGATCTGAGTACACCAAATAGCTTAGGTTAGGGTTTGGGTCCTCGGTTTCGCACAGAAGAGAGAGCAGGGAAGGGATGGGCATACCTATTGGATGCTCGTCGCCGGTTAAGGGTTCAACGAAGACATGGCGGACGGCCTGACGAAAACCTGGGCACCTAGCGTAGGGCTGCTGCGATGGTCTGCGGTCGCCACGGGAGAGAGAGAGTGCGCGCGGGCTGTGCGCCCTGGTGGCCAGCGGCAGGAGGCCTATATTGCCATGTCGGAGGCAGGTGGCTTGGCATCCTTGGCTGGCGCCCTCGCCTGATGGGCGGCTCCCTCGCCTGGTGGGCTGGTGCCTCGTCCGTGGGGGAGACAGAGGAGGAGGAGTCGCGTGCATGCGAGAGGAGGCATCGAGGGAGTGGGGGAGTCACACAGGGTGGGAGGAGGCGTCGGGGGTGAGGGGGAGAGATGACGTGAAATTTTGTCGCATGGGGGAGGGCAGGACAACATGGCGAAGTTAAATTATCACACTAAAAAGTGTCCACACTTTGTTCTTTTTAGTTGTAAGGAGAATAATACTAGGTAGCGTGCCCGTGCATTGCTATGGGATAGCTAACATTTTATACTAAAAACACATGGATAACACGATAAGATAACAATACTGTAAAAATTAAATACCAACATTAAAGTGACATTTAATCCAAAAAGCAAAGTTTATGAATTTGACACAGTCACAGAGTGCGCGGCATCGTAGGCTCACAAACTCTACTTTATAGACCTTTCCGTGATGTGGCTAAGATAATGTTTTATATTAGCAGGAAGAAATCTCTGATATCCATTTCTTTCGTGCTCACAAACTAATGACCCTGGTGCAACAAAGGGAAATACAAATAAGCTATCCTCCTGAATGCGCGGAACCAACGCCACTACGATCGTGCCATCCCACAAGCACCGGTATGGTGTTGTTTAGCACTATTGTTCATTATTATTGCTAACTTGCTTCATTGGTTTTATTCAAGTAATTTATGGTTGTAATTATGCAGGTGCTAATTCGGTTGATCCCTCATTGGCACATGAGAAAAGTGGGGAAAGTCGACAAAACTCATGGTTTTGAGAACATACACGTGTAATAGTTATGAATGGTTACAAAACGAAATATTATGAACAAAACACTCAAAGTGTCATTTTTATAACAATAATATAACACATGTTCAATTTTCATTATGCCATCACACAAGTGTATATACAACATCTCCATGTAGAGTCTGATAAACCATTTAAAAATACCTAGGAACAACAACAAATATGGCATTAGTGAGATATTATTTGTACAATATAAATTGAATGGAAAAAATGTATTATATGCGTTAGTAATGTTCTGTTACCTCGCCTATGGCGTTAGAACCTCCTTAAATACAATATTCTTCGTGAAAGTTCCATCCGCTATTGGGGTCTTCTTATCCTTATCTTTTTTTTATTTGACGCATTCTTATTTTTCCCCTTGGCATTTTTTAGCATTTTTCTTCTCTATCTTTTTGGCCTCCTCCTCTTGTGCCTCGGCATCAGGCGGGAGGGCAAGGATCTTAATATTGGTTCTTGACGTGGCTCTAGACATCACAACATACAACTGACCATGAGAGAACACCGGTGCGGGTAGGTACAAACCCACGTTCGAGATAGTTTGGCCCTGTGACTTGTTGACCGTCATGGCAAAGCTCAGCTTGATAGAAAACTACTTTCTCTTAAACTGGAACGGGAACATCTCGTCATCAGATGGGCATAGCAGTATTTGAGGAAGGAATACCTACTTCCTAGCATGCTGCCCCACCATGATTTCCGCATCAATTGTATTTCTTTGGAACCCCCGCACCACTAGCCTTGTACCGTTGCATAGCCCATTGGCAGGGTCAATATTCCTAAGTAATATGACAGGACACCTGATCTTGAGCTTCAAGACGTGTGGAGGCAGCCCGTTGGGGGTCAAACTGTTAAGGAACTCCGATGGATATTAGTTATGTGGATCATCTACCGTGGAGTCAAAACTGTGATACACCGTCTTGCCGCCCTGGAACATATCAATCATTTTCATATTGATCATGTCCGCCCAATCGTTACGTGTAGACAAAATCGCTCTGGTGGTGATGTAGTCTTTGTCTGCCATGTTTGCATTTAGATCTAGAAAGATAATGTCGATCAATGTATGAAGATCTTTCTCAGCATCACCAGAGTAAGGGACACATATCTCACCTGGAATATGTACATTGCTATCTCCATTAATCTCTTCCATTCCACCACTAATGCGTAACAGATAATCTGCAAACCACGGGTCACTATGAGCCCTCATGTTGCAAACGGGCTTTAGGTGGCGCATGGATTCCCAAAGATACGACCTTCATAGAGAAGCACCGACTATTTGAGCTCTGAATCCTTTTCGCACAACAGGGAGGACCTGTCTGAAATCCCCACCAAGGAAAACAGTCTTCCCACCAAATGATAGGTTTGACCAGCCCATTATATCCCGTAGGCTGTTGTCTAGTGCTTCCACATTTTGCCTCTTTGTCATAGATGCCTCATCCCAAATTATGAGAGTTGCTTGCTGTAGCAACTTGGCAATACCACTCTATTTCATGAAGCTACAACAACCGCCCTCTTGAAGAGTGAGGGGTATCTTGAAATGCGAGTAGGGCATCCTCCCACCTGGCATTATGGCTGCTGTGACTCCAGGTGTAGCTGTAGCCACGTCAAGCTTGTCCTAGCTACGTAGTTTTGCGAGAAGTGCCCTATACAAAAATGTCTTTCCGGTCCCGCTAGGTCCATCCACAAAGAACAACCAACCTTGTTTGCTGTAGACAGCGACCATTATCTCATCATAGGTAGACCTTTGCTCGACGTTGAGTAAGTCGCACAATAGCACATCTTCGGGATTCTGCTCGACGCTAGCGTCCTCAAATATCTCACGAGGAATATGGCTGGCATCATCGTATGAGTGATCAATATCTAGAAGAGGAAATGACCTTATGTCCTTCTCCATAGACCGTAACATGTTTCTAATGTCTATCAAAACCATTTATTGCACCAGATCCAAGGATGGATGATTGCAGCTGTAGTCCTCTGACATTGCATCGTAGTGTTTTTTCCACAACCCCATCACATCATGCGGCTCACAGAATACCAATATTGTTGCAAATAGCCTTCGTAGAGAGGAAGGCATCTGGAATAAAGTAGCTTCAGTTAGACATTCATCCAGTGTATTGTCTTCTTCGATTAGATGCCTCCTTTCTGCAACTTCATGGAATGAAGGTAGTAGCACGCCATCAACCATCCTTAGATGTTCGTATGAGGTAGCACTAGGAACATTGTTCAAGAGAACACAAAGAAAGTAACGTTCTCCCTCAGCAGGATGAGCCGAGATGACTCTTCCAACTTGAAAAATAGAGTTTTTCCTTTTCTGCCAAAATTTACCATAAGACTACCAGGTAAAACGCTCTGGGATGTCTCGATACAAGATTCCATGGGCTTCCTCATGATGCCTGTTTGCATCGAAGTATGCTGTCAGCATTGACTCTTCTACACCTGACCTATTAACGATCTGTTCAACCTTATCCCGTTTATGAAATGCCACCATGTGCATGTCGGGTAGATGAAGCTATAGTTGTAGTACTAGTGGATGGTTCTTGCTCAAGTCAAAGCCATATATCCTCCATAGTGCTTCTGGAGGCGTCACCCAACGGGCATCTCTATACTGCTTGATCTCATCAATGTTCCCTTTCTCGTTTGCTTTGTCGGTCTCCCTCATCACCACCGATGCCCTATCATGTCCCTTGCATATGTATTTGAATAGATACTTTACTGATTTAATGCTCCCATAGGCCTCAACATTGATATGGTAGTTGAAGGTACGTAGCAGGCCAGGGTTGTAAGGCACGACCCATTGATTGTCCAGGTAATGGCCTCAAACTTTTAGCGTGCGGCCATCATTGCGTCACCGATAGATGGGGTACAAATCCTTTCCCTATGACGTTGCCTCATAGAATGGGTGTGGGTAACGGTTCTTGCATGACCCACGGCCCACCGTGCATGGACAATATAGATTTAGCGTCTCGCAAGGACCATGCATCATATGCTTCGTCACCATCTTGTAGAGCTCAGGGTACTTATTCTTGTTTGGTAGCTTTGCACTGATAATCATGTCATATTGCTCGGGACATGTGAGCTTGTACTTCCGTTCCATTATCAGCAAGAAGTGTGCATGCAACAAGCCCCTCTTCTAGAACTCCACTACATATACGTAGGCCTTCACCTTCCCAAGTATGTCTTTCTCCATCAACATTTTCCTCATCGCCTCTAACTTTGCTATGAAGACCCATGTGACGAGATCTAGGCGGTCCTATGGTGTCTGGCCTAGATAAAGTTCATTCTTGATATCATCCCAGTTAGGGTTGCACGTCATTGTGAGGAAGATATCAGGTTTACCATACTTTCACACCAGAGCCATTGCATCCATGTATCAATGCCTCATATCACGGGGTCCTCCGATGAATGACGAAGACAGGACAGTACGCCTTCCGACATTCTTAGCAGATCCTTCACCTGAATGCATGCTATCCACCAGGCCTTGGTATAGGCCAACCCTCAAAGTATCCTGATTGTTCCTCATGTAGTCTAAACATGAGCTCTCAATCTTGATGTAGGTGTCGACGGCGAACTGCTGGAAAAGATGCCGGCCATAGAGTATTGGATTAAATATCCCTGGCCACATCTAGAACTTGTAGCAGTAGTAGTCACGCACAGAGACACATGTATTCAAAACAGGTTCTATAGGGAGACATTGTTCGAATTAGTATAATGCGTTAACAGAAAATAGTTTATTTTGCATTATTGAAAAGAGTTCAAGTTACCTCCATCATCATCGTCACCATTCTCGGCATGCCTTTTGCGGATTGCTCGAGCTCACTCAACTTGAGCCATAGTCACACCCACTTTTGGAATGCAATTGTGCCACCCGAGCTCACCCCTTGGAAAGAACAGCGGGTATGACAGTGGGTCGTAGCATGCATTATATGAGCAGATGTCGTGTATAGACCGATCCTTCCTTTGTAGGAGAACACTATGCTCGAATTGGCCATGATGCTCACTCCCCTCAACCCAGACGATGACCACCTCTAATGTTAGTGGCACATTATATGTTCTCTGGTCAAGCCGCTATTCAAGGTTCAACTCGACCCGGTAATCCTCTAGATTTTCAACGTGTCCCATACTCCTTAGTTGCTGAGAGTAGGGATTCCTATTAAAGATACTAACCAATTGCTCTATAACTTCTTTGTCTTTTTGGGCGCATTGCTCACGGCACTTGCTCATCCGATGCTCGAGGGACAGATCATCATCGTAAAAATAAAGCTCGAGGTGTCTCTTTTTGACACCCTCCTCTTTACCAAATGAACGTATGTTATGTTAAATCTGGCCATGGGCACGGTACGTGTAGACATTGTAGATTCACGTGTTAGTGGTCACACGATCTAGGTGGCAGTATAGAGAAGTTAAAGAGAAGTGGTCGTTGAAATATCTGATGTTTGCACGAAAGTGCCTAGCATCAGCGTCCAAGCTTGACCACAACCTCATGAGCTCTGGTGGTGTCTCATGAGTTGAAAGATGAATCTTTCCACCCTGACAATAGAATTTGGGTGGTTCACCCTCAAATTTCTTTACATTGCAGTGCTCGCAGTTTGGCACCGACAGTAGCATGTGCGACTCTGATGGGACATTAGCATAAACCTTGTCGTATGGATCCGGGACATTAGGCTCACTATTGTCTTGCTCATCTGTGTCGAGATTGTGCTCGACGTTGGCTCCCTCCTCGTCGTCTTCTAACAAAATGTTGTTGTGTTACGCGTTGAAAGAAAGTCTGTGAAAGAATGTTTTGACTATTATGCGGTGTACCTTGTCCGGTGAAAAAGTATGCCACATCCTCTTCCTTGTCCTCCTCAAATATGACATCCTCATCATAGTCTGTGCAACACGGCCACATATATGATGAGAGAAACATAATGGCATACAAAAAATGGATAAATTTAATGAAGAAAATACCATCCTCGACCATAAAGTCTGGCGTATGAGCTTGTGCATCGTTTGGAGGCATTGAAGAGGTACCATCAACTATAGACGGTTGTATCTGTGTACCTGTGCAATTATTAGGTGGTGGAATTGGAGGTTCCTGGGTGACACCACCTGTAGTAAGAAAAGTTATGACTTTTTGGAATAGAAGAGCTAAGGTGAAAGTACCAACAATATATAGTGATCAAGGCTAATTACCATTGTAAACCACATTCGGTTGAGTTGGGTTGTTCGAATCATTGCACTTTCCATCTGCACATCCTCTAGCCCTTCTTCCAATGTTTGCTTCAAAAGCCCGATTGCGACGAGATAGAAGGGCATTTCTCTCTCTAGTGGCCACTCGTTGCCTATGTATGGTCTGTGCCATAGCCAATTCAGGGGTCTGGACTTCTGGATTATAAACTAGAGAAGGCGCGATGTCAATAGGCGTGCCCCTCAATTCAGTTATTTCCATATCGTGTGAAGGCGCTTCAGGCGATTGAGGTGAAGAAGGGAAAATAAGCTGATGGTTAAAGTAAGGGCTCTCCATGGCGATTGAGTCTGGATGCAGATTGTTGGCTCGGCGTTCTCTCACCATCGTATTATATTTTTTGTTGATCTCTTTTCGTTTCAAGTTCTTCTCTTGTGGAGTCATTTGCAGTTTCCTTGTAGTATTTTTTGCCGCATACAACTCACGCCGCCTCTTGTTTATTTGCGCCTTTTGTTCAAGAGACATTGCAGCCCTTCGTGCTCTATCTAGCTCACGCTTACGCTCTTTTGGACATGTGACAAAGTTGTTGATGGAAGGGGATGCATTTACATCACCTATATATTAATAAAAAAAATGTTCGGTCTCAATGTTTAATCGATGAAGAACACACAATAATTGAAATTGTATGATAATGAATTTACACAACAGTGTCAGCTACGATGGTGTTCAAACTCTTTTTGTAATTAAAAACAAAGCCACCATTCTATAAATGCATACCCGTTTCTTGAAAAGTATTGATATCCGTCTTAGTTAAATTGTCATCAATATCATCAGGTGCTCCAATGGTTAAAGGGACAACACCGTCTAAAAATTCATTCATATAATAAGTATCCTACAACACCATGATAAGATATTGCTACGGAGAAATCAATATTATTTGCACACGTGTTGGCTGGGCAGTCTCCTTTGGAGTCATTTGTAGCATCATTCTTATATTTTTTGGTGTATTTTTTTGTTGCATACAATTCACGTCATCTCTTATTCTGTAGCGCCCTTTGTTCATTAGACATTGCAGCGTATCGTGCTCTGTCACGATCACGCTTACGCTCATTTAGACACATTACAAGCCGGTTGATGAGACTGGGTGCACATCCCAAACCTATATATCATGGAATGACACTTTAATCAACGCACATTAGGATGGTGTCTAAGCACAATCGGAATAAACAAACACAGGCACGATTCACCAGAATTCCAAGCAATGGATACAAAAGTGTACCCATTTCAATGTCATCCACGTAACCAGTGCCACCAATGTTGCTTGAAGGTACCAGACCGTCTACAAATATAACCATACAATACATATTGAACCATTCCATAAGCAAACTATGTCACTTACAGTTGCCACACCAATAAATACTTTTATTCTGCTAATAAGTAACCTGATAATTATTGCAAGCCATTACTGTAAGTTGATTGCCTATGGAGCCGGTCACTATTTTCGTCCATTTCATTTGTTGTATTCCCATATGCAAGTTCCAACATAGTTGATTGTTATTAATTAATCCATACAATAAGCAAACTATGCCAATAGGTTAATTGCAGTCGCCGCACCAATAAATAATTTTATTAGCAGAATAAGTAACCTGATAATTCATTGGCGCCATTACTATTGGTTGAGTGCATATGGAGTTTGTCACTATTTTCGTCCGTTCCATTTGTTGTATTCCTATCTGCAAGTTTGAACATAGTATAAATAAATTGTTATTAATTATAACACATATGGCTTTTAAAGTGACACTAAGCAACACCACCATACCTATTGAATGAACAACCTCATTGTTATGGGAATCAACACGACCTTGTTTATTCATCTTATACCTCTCACGGCGTTTCTTGTTTCTTTCACTCCTCTTTTCATCAGACATTGTTGCGTACCGTTCTCTATCCCTCTTCCTCTTATGCTCATTAGATTGCGTATGATTCCCTTCAATAAATTTTTGTGAGTTGCAAACATATGAACATAGAATATGTAGAGATATTTTAAAAGTTTATTTACCTCCATGTGTTGTATTTGTAAGGTCCCCAAAGGTACCCGATCACCGGTTGGCCTTGGCGTGTCCATAACACTACCTGTCACTTTTAGCAATGTTGTGCCTAAGAAATAATATGCCCAATTAATCTCATTATTGCCAAAAAAAAGTTAAATAGGTCGATAATATGCAACCTGAACGAACTGAATAACACTACAAATAAAGCTGGAGTATGCACAATGGAAAAGATGGTCATGAATGGATCACCAAGACCAATAGGCCACATAGATTGCCATCAATGTATTCAAAGTGCACATATGAAAAATGAATCTTGATTTCAAACTGCATTCACAATTATCCTTGCAAGATAGCTTGTTCACATTTTCATAGTACACGTCATGTATAAATTCAGAAAATGTGGAATGGCACATTGCTAAAAAAGCATACTATCAGCCTATGCATCCACTAATTTATTTACAATATATGCCAAGCATTCAAGAAGAATAGTTAAGTACCTGCAACGGCAGGGCCAAGCTACTAAAAAATCATCAGGACCTACCAAGTGACTACTGAAAGTTTTACTATGTTTCAGAGTTTCTGCCCTAGTCTCTGATTCAGGTAACATCAATTATCAGAACAGCTACTTTAGTACAAAAACATTGATACGGTTGTTCCAAATGATTTGAACTGAAAGCATGCACAATTAAACCTTTTTTAAGTTCACAATTGCTTACTCGATTTATTGGAAATCAAAATCTTTTGTCTACAAAAATTATTTTAGCTGTACTCTGAAACATTCTCCTAACAGTATGATTTCGATTTTCCTTGGCTCTTCATTTTCTCACCCAAAACCAACGTTTAAATAATGTTGAAAGTTCTGTGCTTTTCGTGTTTGTGTAAGCCAAATCATTGTATATTGATCAGTTAAGCATCCAAAGCTACTTGCAGCAATCTCTGCTCTTCTGAACCTTGCAATCTCTGTTCCTGTGCTGTTTATCTAAAATTTGGAGATACCGGTACTTGTAATTAGTAATAACCAATCATACGATTAAATGATTTGAATTTGAAAATCAACTATCAATATGAAAATCAACTATCAAACCAATCCTGGTTACAATTGCTGGACCATGAACAGTAGACAGGAGTGAAAACAATATATTTTCTCCTGCTTGCATTCATATTAGTGTGGACAATAGACAGAACTGTGAGATAATTTGTAAACTGGTGAAAATATATTAATTAAGTATTACAATTTGCCGAACCATGAGCGGTAGGTGTTCAGATGTGACTCTGCAGTTCAGTGTGTGGTACACTGAACTTCAGCCAGCCTCGCCCAAGCGTCTGCCTCTTATCACTCAAACTGTCAACTATATGTTATTCTCCCTCTTATCTCACTCCAACTGTCAACTATATACTATTTGTTTAGTTCAGATGTAACAACCGTTGTAATTTTCCAGACCACTTTCAGTTAACTCAATTAGAAAGCCTTGCCTTGCTTTCTGTAGGCAACACCTATGGTGTACTGATTTAGTGATGCTATAACTTCCAATTTGTCAAGACTTTCCAGATTGCTTCCTAAGCTTAGCTGAAATAGAAGAGCTAAATGATGGTCCTTATAAAAAAAATCCAACTACATTCTGCAGGTTGGCTATGATACAAAAATAAGTGATCGCTAGAGCTGCATATGTCACAAGGGCAACGTCAATCCAAATGCAGGCAACAGTGGTATGCCTGATTGCCGATCACTTAAAAGTGAAAAAGTCACTTGCAAAGTCTGAAACTTCTGTAATTGAAAAGGAAACTGAACTTGAGAAAACATCTTGTTTCTTTGACCAAAATATTGTTAACTAATCTGACGAAGGCTACAGCTAAATAAATTAATTTGAACTCTATGCAAGCTTGAACTGAACAAACAATAAAATAAGATAACTAAAGACAAGCAAGAAGTGATTATCTAAAGAAAGTCACTGTAGCAGAAAGTGGAAGTTTAGAATCTAAAGTCTGAAACGTGGAACTTACCTACTTACTTGATGATAAAGATGCAGTGCAGACTGAAATACAGAGCAAAACTGTGTGGAGAGAAAATTTTAGAGAAAACTCAGCTGAAGACTGAACTAAATTTTAGATTTTTTCCCTAAGCCTCACCAAACTTGAAGAATCTGAACGATTTGCTGTTTCTTTACTGAACTGAAAAGATTAAGCTATGCTGCACCTGAAGGAATCCCAAAGAATCCAAACTCTCAGAGACTACTAAAGCTAAAGGCCACCAGAGAGAAAACGAAAAACTATACTGAAGAAAAACAGTACAACGTGACAAGAAGAATTCCAATATTATAATTTCCAGCGCATGCTGCGTATACCTCTGTATATTATGTTTTAGTAAAACATAGGATGAACAAGGCTTCACTTGTCCGTAGCTATTGCCGGACAAATAACAGTGATGAGTTGAGGTTCTTGGACTGAAGGCACTCCCTGTCGATTGCACTGGTATTATGTAATGGTGAATGATCTACGCCTCCACATATGCGAGGAATATAGTAGCATCTACAGAGTGCGGGATTAAAAAATCATCAGTTTTCCTACATTGATAAGATCATCAGAAATGCAAAGTGTGCAACTAATAACTAAAAACTTACACGAGTGGCACCAACAAAAGCACAAAATATCGAAAGAACACCAGTGCCACAACCCACATCCAAAACTACCTGAAGTTATCATTTTCATAGACCACAAGAGTTAACTGAGTAGAACAGAAAGCTATATCATATATAGGAAAACATCTACTCAAGACTTATACATTGCTGGCCGTCTGGGGGTGTCGTCCAGTGCCGGTTGTGGCCTGGCTTGGCCCGGATGTGGTTTTAGCCGGCCGTGGCTGCCTGGCCCTGGGTTTATGGTTTTGGCCGGCCGCTGGCTAGCTGTAGCCGGACGGGGCTAGCTGCTGGCCAGCCGGGGGTTTCGGACAAGGCCGGCTGTGGCCTAGCCAGGGCGTGGCGGCGGTCGTCAGATTGGTTCCCGCCGCCAACATATTTACCCGTCGGTGGATCACAGGACGTACCAGGTGCCGGGGACGCGGTGCTTAAACGATGGCCCGGTGGCTCGCAGGCGTCGCGTCCAGCAGTGGCCCATTCGACGGCGGCAGCATGAGTCCAAGGAACGAAGGTGCTGCGACGTGGCGCAATGGTCCGTTCCAACAGCAAGAGTCGAGTGGGGGTCGCACGAAGGTCGTTCGGTGGCTCGCGGTCGCGTGCGCAGGGGTTGCAGGAGTCGCGTCCAGCAGTGGACCGTCCGATGGCGGCGGCGTGAGGCCAAGGAACGGAGGTGCTGCGACGTGGCACAGTGGTCCGTTCCAACACCGAGGGTCGAGCGGGGTCGCACGGAGGCTGTGGTGCTAATGATGGAGGCCGTAGGATCCCAAGATTATGTCCATTCCAACGCCGAGGGTCGAGCGGGGTCGCACGTAGGCGGCGGCGCTGATGATGATCGGGTGCTTGGGGGTTCCTTTTTTATAGGATTGCGAGTGCGGGAGGGCACAGGGGTTTCCTTTACGGTGATTGAGGAAGGGTCCATCGTGCACGAGCGTTGGCTGATCGCAGGGGGTTTCCTTTTACAGGATTACGACATGCGGTATCGCAAGGGGAGGGGCGGACCGACTGAGCGACGATTATCGTACGAAACAATGGTCTTTCTTTCTTTCTTTCTTTTTAGTTGTATATATATATAGGACGAGGCTAAAATGCACCTGGGTGCATTCTGTGCAGCAAATGCACCTGACCACGAGAGCGAGCGGCGAGACGCGCGGAGCACGGCGAGCGTCGAGCGAGAGACGTACCGGCCCAGACCAGACGCCACGCGTACCGCACAACAGCTGGTCCTCGAATTAACAAACTCCACGTTTGTGCATGCAAAAAATAGATGGAGGCAACCAACCATGTGACGCCACATCACAGGTTAACCCACCAACTAGGAAGCATACATGTAGGGAATCTATTCTTGATTCGAAACGAAAAAAATGCTCAGGCTCGTTGCATTCCTGTTGGGTAGGCCAGTTGCGATTGCTCTAGACGGCTTGTTGCAGCATCGTTTGTATATAAGTTGCAACTCATCCCTTGAACCGATTTCAACTTCTGTCCTACACAAATTGCAACCTTGGTGATAGGCCAGTTGCATTCCGGTTGGGTAGGGCAGTTGCAACTGTCCTGGACAGCTGGTTGCAGCTTCATTTGTATACCAGTTCCAACTCAGGCCGTCAGCCGATTGCAACTTCAGTCGTACACAAATTGCTACTCTGGTGGTAGACTAGTTGCGACTCGTGTGATAGGCCAGTTGCATTCTATGTAACGAGTGCACAGACCCTCTCTAACCCTGCGGTCCACGCGCCAGCGCACGCCCGTAGGACCCTCCCCACATTTTCCTACCAAACCTGCGCTCATGCATGCAAAATTAAATGGACACAACCAACCCCGTGACGCCACCTCATAGGTCAACCCACCCACCAGTAAGTATGCATGGATGGAATCTTTTCTTGTTTTGATTCAAAAAAATGTGATATCTCCTAAACCACAGATCCGTTTTTGAATCGGTTTGAAGTAGGTTCTTCGGAAAAATATGTTTAACAAAATGAGATCCATGAAGGCTATATTTGTTGAAAAAAATTTAAAGTATGTAATTGCAACTAAGTTGTACAGTGAGTTGCAAGCACGTCTGCAACACAATTGCAACTTGGTTGTGGCCTATTTAGCACTAGCCAATTGCAACTTGAACATCTGACCAGTTGCAACCAAGGTGCATTCTGTATAGCTACTCAATTGCAGCTAGCAAGTACTCACTTGCAACCTAGTTGGTAGATGCACCTGTCCAGTTGCAACCCCAGTTAGTACTGGTTGCAACTCGTTACTACACAATTACTACTGGTTGCAACAAGTTACTACCCGATTGCAAACCAATTACTACTGATTGCAACTAGTTACTACTCAATTGCAACATAGTTGCTACTTAGATATGATTGCAACTCAGAATTGCAACTTGGCGTGATTATAGTGACCAGATGCATATAATACATAGAGTTATAACTAGTTGCAACTAGGTGGTAGACAGAGTTGCAATCGGTAGTACATTGACATGCAACTCGCTTAAAGGATAAAAAATATATCCATATTGGATCTAATTTTGCTCAGAATATTTTTTTGAGTCGGATGCAACAAACGGTTTGTCAATCGAGGTTACGGTTTAGGAGAAAACTTGTTTCAAAGATTCGAACCAACAAAAAATTCCATGCATGCATGTATACAGTCTAGTGAGATTTGTATGCTAGGTGGCTTTACGTGGTAGGTGGAAGATACAACTTAACTTAGGGAAGCATGCACTGCATGTTCGCTTAGGCGCGCTGGTTGCTCCAAGTTGATGCGCCTGTCGGCCTGGGTGCGTTCTATATACAGGATGTACCTAGGTGTATTATAGCAAAACTATATATATATATATATATATATATATATATATATATATATATATATATATATATATATATATATTAGCCACCTCCATGATAATTTTATATACTAATTTACGATAATGTCAATACATATTTACGATAGTTGGGTTACTCTAACATAGGGGATATTTACCATAACGTTATAGTAAACCACTTAATAAGGAGTTACTATAATCTCATAAATTAACATATAATTATCGTAACGCAAAGTGGCTACAGAATAAGTTATTTTATAGTCAGCTACAAGGTACGATAGTAGTTATATATATAATATTTTAAGTTGCGAGAGATTTTTCGCTCCATCGTCCGACGGTCCGAGTAGGCACGTGCGACTCCTCCTCTGCTCGCGAGTTGCGACTAGCCGGCGGCGGTGCCTCCTCTCTGCCCACTACATCCCTCTCCAGTCGGCACCTCCCTCTTCCACTCCGGTCGGCACCGCGCCACATCCCGATCATGTCCCACGCTGCGAGCACTGCTGCGGGCCCACTAGTAGAGAAACGACTTTTGATCCACTTTGAAATTTGGCTTTAGTCCCGGTATTTTTCGCGTCCGGGACTAGAGAAACCTTTAGTCCCGGTTGGTAGCTCTAACCGGGACTAAAGGTCCCTGCCCAACGGCTACTGCGGCAGACTTTTGCTGCAGGGGACCTTTAGTCCCGATTAGAGCTACCAACCGGGACTAAAGGTTAACTTTTACTCCCGGTTGGTCCCTCCAACCGGGAGTAAAAGTCTACTCCCGGCTGGAGGCTCCGTCCGGGACTAGAAAGGGACCTTTAGTCCCGGTTGCTGTCTCCAACAGTTTATGTTGAATGTGGGACTTCCAAAAATTTCCTTGGCAAAAATTTTATCGCCTCCAATAGTTTCTCTCTCCTCTTCTTCATCCTTATCTTCTCAACATCCTCACGCAAATGTTGCATCTCTTCCTCTCTTCAATCTTCACTCTCTCTCTTCAATCTCCAATCCATCGGATCTCCTTTTTCAAGCTGTGTGCCATTGTGCGAGCCGAGCTGCGACGATGGTTGCATGCCGGCTTGCGGCGCACCGGCCATGCGGCGGTGGCGTCATGCGGGCCTAGGAGCTGCGTCTCCAACAAGTTCGTGGCGCAAGCCCTTGCGGCAGCGGCACTCTAGGTGTAGTGGATCTGGCTATTTCCGGCCATGTGATGTGCGCTGTGGTTACTCTCACGGAGTCCATGCATGCAGCGCTTGCGGCAAGTCAGGAAGACAAAGCCCCGTGGAGCCTTGAAGTCGTGCTTGGATAAGTGAGGTGAGTACACCAGTAAAATTCCTAATCTTGTTGGCAAAAACTTTGAAACTTTGTCAGAGTAATGTTTTTTTCCTTTATATTCTTGTTACGGTTGCATGAATGAATGAAACATTTAATGGGAAGAACAAGAAAGATTATTCATTTTTTATGGGGAGATTGGTTAATTCTTTGCGCTAATCCTTCTATGCAGATTGGTCAATTCTTTGTGCGGGGGATGCATCAATGGATTCCGGCTGCAACGATGAGCTCACAACCCACAGTGTGTTTGCTAGTAGTTATTCGCATGGCCAAAATGAATCATCAATTGAAAATAAAAAAAAAAGAAAAAAAACCTAACCGGGACTAAAGGGCCGGCCCACGTGGTCAGGCCGGGAGGCTTTTTTTTAGCCCCGGTTGATATTACCAACCGGGACTAAAGGTGAACCTTTAGTCTCGGACGAGAAACCAGGACTAAAGGAGGGATCCTTTAGTCCTGGATTCTTGCTCCCGGTTGAGAAACCGGGACTGAAGAGGTTTTTCAACCAGGAGTACACCTTGTTCTGTACGGCCATGGGTGGGCTCGGGATGCGGAGGCGCAGTCTCAAGATGTGGCAGCGACGCGGGTCCGAGATGAGGCTGCCGAAGACCTTTCCTCCGCCTATGAGCTGTGCAGGTCTCCGCCACGGAACCATAGCCGGAAGACGGCTATGGCCGGCGCCAATTTCGTCTCCAAGGTGTGCGCTGTGGCCAGCTAGGGCGACGGCTGCTAGGCTCATTGCTGCCTGCACCATTGCCTCCACGGTGTCCGGTGATGCTGCGGCCGGCCTCCTCCCCCCAGCGTTGAGTATGACACCGACATGCTCTACTGCACCACGACAACCCATGGAGCGGCCTCCCCATCTCCGGCCATCCGCTTCCTCCTCAATCCCGACCAATCTGCTTCCTTTGCATATGCGCTTGCTGAACGACCAAACAGTAGCTGGGAAGAAGACAGGGTTTGGATGCGATATTTTTCTCATTTTTTTTGTATTTTGTTATATGACAGATAAGCAACCCTAACCTGTTTGTATGGAATTTTTTCCTTGCATTTTCAGTGAAATCGATCATCGATCATGAGAGATGATCTAGAAATTTTGACCAAACAGTAGTTGGGAAGAAGACAGGGTAGTACGGGTTCTGCATGTTTATTATTACAATAGCCTTAGCACTCCTTTGGATTGGTCTGCTTCATCTCATGCATAACTCTTTTTAGGATCAAATGAGTCTGAGATACATGTAATTTCTCATTCAGTATTAATTAACATATTATGTTTCATCTAAATTCCGGACTATTGTTGTGGCACTTTTCTCATGTTTTGACCCAATTCTCTTTTATGTAACTTAGATTTAAGTTCTCAGAAGCCATTTTAGTTATTATACAAGGTCTTATGATTTTCTTTTGGTATTAAATAGTGAAAGGGCGCTAACCAATAGCCAAGGAAACAAGCAGGGCATTATATGAGGGGCAGTCCAAGGTGATGCCATGGCACCAGGATTCACATTTTGTAGATGGTCAGTGCATGATGACTGTATTTACTTTCTGTTTTCTATCTCCAAGTCTGAACAATATCGTGTCGTGTAAAAAAAAAAGTACTTGATGGTGGATAGTATTTTCCTTGTGCATTAGTACTGGTCTGAAATCATAATATCTATCCATTTCTTTATCGGTAGGCATATGTTGAGCATAAGTGCTGGTCTGAAATTATAATATCTATCCATTTCGTTCCCTCAAAAAAATATCTATCCATTTCTTTGTCAGAAAGACTCATTCCTTCCATTAGCCAAAGATGCAAAAAGAATACTGGTTGCAGGAACACATGCTGACGATATTGGATATCAATGTGGTGGGTGAACGATAGCATGGCATGGAGGAGACAGTGGAAAGAAATCTTAAATGGCTGCAAATGCAAATATCACTGTTGTTGTCATAGCTTATGGTTTGAAAGCTACTATGCAGGTAGAAAAGTTCGGTCATAAGCTGGATTTGAAATTGATATTCACTTAGTCATTTTTCGAGTTGAGCTAAGTGAAATCTGTTTTTTTTTGAGATATTGCAGTTGCAGATTATGGATTTACATGTATTTGCTTCACCTCGTATTACTTTCAAGCCCCATCTGCTTGTTTGATTTTAACTCCAATATACTAGGTGGACATGCAGATAGATGACCATGTATCTTCATAGGGTACAAATTGTTCAAATTTTAGGCATAGAACAACATGGAAATTGGAGGTGGCAATGATAAATTGACTGGTGCTGCCAACACTAGGTATCGCCCTGTTCGTTTGGGCTTGTTTGGCTGATAAGCCATGACTGAAAGTACTGTTGGCTGATTTAGTGTGAGAGAAAAATACTATTCGTTGGCTGAAAAAGTACGGCTGATAAGCCACACAAGCCCAAGCGAACAGGGCGATGAATGGAGGAACTTGCTATTTATGGCTAATGCAATGGGACAGTATTTCATAGTCAACATGTTCTTGCTGATCTCCTCTCTCTCTCTCTCTCTCTCTCTCTCTCTCTTCTTATAATGTATTAATAATTCTCTTTCCTGTTCTCTCAACAGGTATACTAGGCTGCTTTTTTTAGCTGCACTCACATGCTTGTCTGTTCGCTTGCTCGTATACGATCGTGGATTATAAGCTAGAACAATATTTTTCTCTCACACCAAACCAGCCAGCAGTAAATAATCCACGATTGTTTATGACGAAACGAACAGACTCCTAGATCTCAGTAACTCAAATTAGAATTATATAACTGTTTGCTGGCAAACTCCCTCGCCTCGTATCCCCACGCCCCCACGGTCGCCCCGTCTGGGCGGCACGGGCGGCGACGCCACCACCGCCCACCTTTTCTCCCGCCCTCCCCATGCCTCCTTGCCGTCGCCGGAGTGTGCTGCCGGAGGTCGCGCAGCCGCGAGGATGGTGGTAGCGGGGGCCTTCTTCCTTCTTTCTTCCCGGTTGCAGTTCTTCCCGATGTTGGTGGTGGTTGCTCCGGCGGCCGACGCTCGGATCTGCAACACCGGCGACCGGATCTGGCGACTCCGCCCCTCTACAGGCCAGATCCGGCGCCCCATGCCTGGATTTGGTCGGGGCGCAGCCGGCGTGGGTGGCGGCACGGCGGGCGGCCGAGAGCCGATGGCTGCGCGAGGATGACGCCGGGCTCCTTCTCCGCTTGTCCCTTCCTCCCCAACCATGGCGCGTTGCTCGCTCCTACTCAGGGGTTGCAGCACGTCGGGTAGCTGTTGGCGGTGGCCAGTCAAAGGACTCCGCACACGAGAGGTGGTGGCTGCCACTCTCCCGTCCGTGGTCGACGACTGGCGCAGCAGAAGGGCCGTGGCTATAGCCTCGGACAGGGCTGAGGCACCATGGCGAAAGCCTTGTCCCTCTTGGGCCGATGGCGGCGACGCCTTCTGGCGCCATTTTCTTCCATGGAAGCATCCATCATCGAACGGTCCACTCCTCTGTGCGCGGCGTGTCTTCTCTGTGGTGAAAACCTTAACTATTTGGTCAGGCGCCGGCGGCGCCTGTGGCATCACATCCCTCCTTGGAGGCGTCGTTTTGGGAGCTCGTGCTCGGTCAGTCTGCGGCGGCAGCTAGCATTGTGGCGAGGAAGGTGGAGGCCTAGTTGATGATTCAAGTTTGCTGTGCTCACGATGGAGGAACGTGGTCAGGAGGAGGGCGGTGGCGCGGCGATTGGAGGGCCTCGCATCTGTTTTGCAGTGAAGGGCGGTTTGGTGAGACCGTGCGCCAGTGGGACCATGAAGTTGGCGAGGAGGCAGGCATGGGAGGTGTCCATGGAGTTGGCGAGGAGGCCGACGTGGGAGGTGGTGGCCAGTAGATTTGTGTTGCCGAGGTGACCTGCGTGGTGTGGCGGTGGGTAGTCCCGCTCAGCGGCGACTGTTTCTGGTGCAAGGAGGCGTTCCGACTGACAGCTGGAGGATGTTTGTGGCACCTCTACCTTCGATGAGGTAGCTAGGTCACTGAAGCTACGGTGTGCGCGCTTGGATCTCGGTGGACGGAGTCGGTTTTGGCGAGCGCTAGAGGCAGCTATGGCTTGCAGCGGACTACGGCGGTTAGCCCTGCTCGGCAGCAGGCTACCTCGGTGTGGGACAGCGTCGCCAACGACGGCGCAAGTGGTGACGATGGCGTTTTTGTCCTGACGACTCTGTTGCCCGGTTGTTGGCGGTGCAGTGTGGTGACCGGCTAGTGGGTGTTTAGGAGGCGGTTGAACGTGTGTTCTGTGCGGAGCTTCGGCCTGTGTGGGCTTGTGCTGATGTCCCATTCTGACCAACCAGAGTTGTTTTTCTTCTTCTCTTGAGTTTGAGTTCGGTAGGTGTTGATGGCCCAATCCAACCGCGCCGTAGTTGTATCCTTTTTGTTTTGCCCAATCTAGGTTTCATCTACTTTTTAATAAAATCATCAGCTCTCCTGTCTGATTCGTTTAAAAAAAACTGTTTGCTGGCAACCACAACTTTGGAATAACTCAGGAACTCAAATTAGGATTAAGTTGTAAACTATGCAGCATATCAAGACTTTTTTTAATGATGTCTGACTGTTTAGTTTTAATAATCATGAAGGATGAACCTATTAGTTGCATTTTTATTTGACAAACTCCTATTTTGTATAGGATTAGAAAGCTAAAGGAATTGCAAAGTTTTTAAGATGGAACCTCATGCGGCAAGCGGGCAAGCAGCACTTCATGGTGGGGCTGATACCTCCTGATCTTGAAGCAAAGTAAAATGGAACTATTTACACTGTTCTATTAGTTTTCGAGGAGACATGTAACCAAAAGAAAGTCGGTCGTAGTAGTAAAATGTGACAATAGTAAATCTAAAGCTCTGATCTAAAACAGACATATAAAATATTGATAGCTAGAACACCAAGACATGAGACTTACGACTATAGATACCATAATGTTAATGTCATTTGTTTGTGAATTTATATTTTTTTCGTCTCAGTTATTTATTTTTCTAGATTTCACCGTGGCGTTAGCACGGGCAATATACTGGTAGTTGCCCTAATAACTCAACTTTTTACTATTTTCCAGCAGTTAGACAGCTTAAAATGACCATGGCACAATTTGATTCCAGATTCCAGAACCAGAATCCTTTGATGGAAACGTGATCAATATACAAAACAAATGCCATACACATGTTCAAAATTCCTGACATTACGTTGCAGACCGTTGTACCACATCAGCAGCGTCAGTCAGGCTTGGCCTTATTCCGGCAAGCGAATCGATACAACAGAAAGGTTTGAAATCCCAAGCTCGGGTTTTGCCACGCAACTCCAGCCAACAAAATGCATGCCACAACAACGAATGTGCATGGAAGCTTCTCGCGGTGTGATCCGTTAGAGCAGTGAGCTGCAGGACTCTCCCGTCCGACCCGGGTTTGAAGCATGGCACCTTCTTATTTTAAAGCCACAGGAGAGTCTTCTCCCATGGTCCACTTTTTCTACTGAACGAACACCCAAAAATTCAGATTGGACAAATATGTGAGCTCCCTGTTCTTATAATACAAGAAAATAATCAGCGTCAATCGATTTAACAAGAAGGCATTAACATCATGTCAAAAAACATAGTACATCATGGTCTTAACAGCAGCAACTGAACACGTATATTTCTTCTACCAACTAAAACAATAGGCCGAAGAATCATCAAGGTCTTACAGCAGCAAACTGAACACTTATATTCTTCAAAATAATATGCCGAAAAACATGGTCTTTGTCAGACTTTCATCAGTCGTCAAACAACAAGGAAGAGAACAAGCTTTTTCAAAGAAAACTCAGAGGCACTTTCATCAGTCCCCGAGTTTACCGGAACATGACGCCGAGATTGCAATGCCTATCCTATCCAAGAAGCAGAAGACAAGGCCCCACCGGTGCAATGTGCGCTGCATTAGATTTGACTTAAACTCTTATGATACATGTTCAGTGCTATTTTGACTTAAACTCTTATGATACATGTTCCAAAGTATCCTTCTATCTTAATTTAGTAAAACTACTGATCAGGGAGAATGTCATTGTTAGATAATTAGGCATTTTCATGATCAATTTAATCTAGAAATAAAACATCAGAAGGTTTGTGACGACATATATGTGCATGTGTATATCACTGACAAACGCTACAGCATGCAAGTATGACATACAGATCGATACAGTAAGAACACAAAATGCGGTAAATACAGGGTTGAGATTGTACCCAGTGGAGGGTCCCATGCCGTGGGCATCGGAGGCTCCATTTACACTAGTCGACATAGTGCGCTGCTCGAAGTCGTGGACCACAGTCGATGTAGGATGGTGTTCGCAGTGCAGTCCCACGAATGGTCACCAGATGGGTTCCGCAAGCGATCCACAGGAAGAAGACGGGGACGGGTTCCACGGGTTCCAACGATCACCAGGAAGAACACAGGAAGAAGACGGGGACGGGTTCCAACGATCACTAGGAAAAAGACGGGAACGGGTTCAGCGAGCAGTCGCGGAATCGCTCCTCAAAAACCTAATCGTCGCACACCCCGTGCAGGATTCACAGGTGGACGAGGGTTCCGGAGGCACCTGCTCTCCCGCTCCTCCGTGCGCGCAGAGGTACGGGATGGGGAAAGCCAAAGGGCTGCTGAGATGTGGTCTCTCTCGGAAGCGAAGCCGAAATGGTGGAATGATGGAGGACTGTGGATTTATGGCCGTGACGGGAAGGGAGAAAGGCAACGAAGAATCCTAGGAGACAGAGAGCGGAAGAGACGATAACTGGCGCAATCAGTTCGCCTCGACCATAAAGGAAAGAAACTCCCGTGATTATGTGGATTAAGTAGCAAACCCTGGCCACGCCCGCCCGCCCGCCCGCCTTGCCATGCCACGCCATGCCTAAGGCCTCGGCCTAGCCCGCTCCCATGCCCACGGACCGGTCCGGCCCGGCCGGCGGCGGCACGCGCGCGTGTGGTACTCCTTTGTTCTTTTCTCAGCTTCTCAATTAAGATGAATAATTTCCAACCATATAAGTTGAGTAAACGTTCAGTCAAAATCCCATACGGTATTAAACCATACAACCTTAATGTTATGTACCATAGAGTTTTATTTGATTTATTAAATATTATACGGGCTAAGCCCATAATATATCCAACAATCCCCACCAAACTCTAGGGTTTGTAACAAAGTAGTCTCAGAACCACATTTCTTTTTTATACCAGTGTTTCGATGGAGACTGTTAAGTTGAACATCCATCTAGAGCAATAGTTTCATCGAGTCACAACTAAATAATGGACTAAGCCTTGAATTGACAGTTTTGTGTGAGGTGAATGTCATTAAAGTTCTTAGCTGATACTAGGCTGCAAAAGGCATCCCCTCTATTTAAAGCATATAAGTCATACTCCAGTGCCTTTCATGAGTATTTAGAGATCACCCAAATCTCATAGATTGTGACCAGCAGTCTGACTCATATAGGTGTGTTCCTCAAAAGATGTTCTGTAGGACAACATCTTTGCTTTAGCAAGCCACTTGGAACACATTAAGGTAAAAACCAACCTGCCTTACAGAAAGGAAAGATATGCATAAAAAATAAGTCTTACTCAGGATCTTTCCTCATAATTTACTACTAGCTTATTTCACCATCATATTTTATGGGATCTCCGATCACATAGAATAGGTTACCACTATAGTAAATTTCATGTAGGTCTTAAACCCATCTCTCTCGATGCACTTTCTATCATATTGCGTGATAGATCCTTAGTGAATTGATCTGCCAGATTGTTAGACGTGTGAACATAGTCCAACGCTATTACTCCGGAGCTTCTCAATTTTCTAACAGATTTTAGTCGTCTATTAACATGCCTTGTAGACTTTATGTTATCCTTAGAACTATTAACCTTCGTAATCACAGTCTGGTTATCACAGTTCATAGAAATACCCGGTATGGGGTTTTCAACAACTAGTAAATCCATAAGGAGATCACGAAGCCACTCAGCCTCAGAGGTAGCGGTGCCTAATGCTGTGAGTTCTGCTTTTATTGTAGACTTCGTTAAGATAGTCTGCTTGTAAGACTTCTAGGAAACAACACCACCTCCAAGCGAAAACACATATCCACTTGTGGCATAAAGCTCATTAGCATCAAAAATCTAGTTGGCATCACAATAGCCCTCCAGCACCTTCGAGTGTCTGGTATAACGAATACCATAGCTCATAGTACCTTTTAGATAACGCATCACTCTCTCAAGAGCACGCTAGTGATCATCTCCCGGGTTTGACACAAACTGGCTCAGCTTGCTCACAGCAAATGAGATGTCAGGCCTTGTTGAACTAGCAAGATATATGAGCGAACCAATGATCTAGGAATATCTCAATTGATCCCTTGCTATTCTCTGATTTTTCCTCAATGGCATACTAGGGTCATAAGGTGTAAGAGCAGGTTCACAGTCACTAAACCCAAAGCGACTCAACACCTTTTCCACATAGTGGGATTGTAACAGAGTTATCCCACCATCACCTTCTCTCAGAAGCTTGATATTAAGAATAACATTAGCATCTCCCAAATCTTTTATTTTAAAATTATTACATAAAAATTCATTCACCTCCTCAATCACTTTGAGGTTGGATCCGAAGATCAGTATGTCATCAACACATAAGCACAAAATGACTCCTTCACCCCCACCATACCGATAGTACACACATTTGTCATCTTCATTCACAACAAAGCCAGCAGATGTTAAAGTTCTATCGAACTTCTCATGCCACTGCTTAGGAGCTTATTTCAGGCCATATAATGACTTTAATAATTTACACACCTTGCCTTCTGGACCATTTGCTACAACCCCATCCGGCTGATTCATATAGATCTTCTCTAACTCTTCGTTTAGGAAAGCTGTCTTAACGTCCATTTGATGAATGATAAGACCATAAGAGGCTGCCAGGGAAAGCAAAACTTGAATTGTAGTCAATCGGGCAACCGATGAATACGTATCAAAGAAAACATCACCTTCCTTTTGAGTATAACCCTTGGCCATAAGACTTGCCTTGTATCTCTCGATAGTACCATCAGGGCTAAGCTTTTTCTTGAACACCCATTTACACTCTATAGGCTTGCACCCATAGGGACAAGCAACTATTTCTCAAGTTCTATTAGACATAAGAGAATCCATCTCACTCCGTACTGCTTTCTTCCATAAGCCAGCACCAGGAAAGGAATATGCTTCTTCAATGGTCATTGGTGTGTCATCTACAAGGTACATAATATAGTCATCACCAAAAGACTTTATAGTCCTCTTTCTCTTACTTTTTCTAATGACTATAGTGTCATCCTCCTCAGAATTTGTATATAGGGTTTCTCAGTTTGTTCTATCGGAGTAAAATTTTCATGCTCATGGAGAATTATAAATTCATGACTAGTCATGCTAGGTGCATTTTTCATGGGAAATTCATTCTAAAAAAATATAGCGTCTCTAGATTCCATGATTATATCAACAGCCATTTCAGGAACACTAGAATTTATAATTAAAAATCTATAACCCATGCTGTGAATAGCATAACCAAGAAAAACACAATCAACGGTCTTTGGTCTAAGCTTTCGCTTTATGTTTATTGGCACATTCACCTTTGCCAAATAACCCCAAGTTCGCAGGTAAGAAAGATTTAATCTCTTCTCTTCCATTCCTCGAATGGTGTATTTTTTTTCTTTGTGGGCACCCTATTCAGGATATGACACGACACGTTGTCAATATGGCCTCACCCTAACATTCCTTAGATAGCCCCGTAGTCTCTAACATGGCATTAACCAAATCAGTTAGAGTGCGGTTCTTTTTCTCTGCAATCTCATTGGACTATGGTGAGTATGATGGCGTCCTCTCATGAATAATTCTATGCACCACGCAAAACTCAGAAAATTAATTTGAGAAATATTCTCCCCCGTGATCAGACCGCAAACGCTTGATTTTCTTCTCGAGTTGATTTTCTACCTCAGCTTTATAGACTTTAAAATAATGCAACGCTTCATCTTTAGTTTTCAATAAATACACATAGCAAAATCTAGTACAATCATCTATAAATGTCATGAAGTATCGTTTACTGCATTTAGTCAATTCGCTATTCATTTCGCATAAATCAGAATGAATGAGTTCTAATTGTGCCAAGTTTCTCGCCTCAGCAGCTTTGTGAGACTTGCGCGGTTGTTTCGATTACACACACCTGGCATTTAGAATCTTTGACTAAGTTAAATTTTGGGATTAAATTTAGATTTGCAAGCCACATGAGACAGCCAAAATTAATGTGACAAAGTCGTAAATGCCATATATTCAACTCATCCGAAACATTAACATTGTTCACTACTTTATTACACACATCATCAAGCAAAGATAAGCGAAACAAGCCTCCGCAATCATAACATTTTCCAACAAATGTTCCATGTCTCGACACAACACATTTATTGGACTCAAGCACAATTTTAAAGCCATCGCGACACATTTGAGAACAGCTAACAAGATTCTTCTTGATGGAGGGGACATGTTGTACGTTCTTTAATAGCACCGTCTTTCCCGAAATAAACATCAGAATGACCGTACCAGCACCAAGAACACGTGCATGCGAACCGTTTTCCATCAGCAAGGCTCAAGTCCTGTTGGCCTGATAGGAAGTAAACAAAGAAATATCCACACATACATGAATATTAGCACCGCTGTCCATCCACCACTCAGGTGAAAGACAAACTGAAAGAACAAAAGGTAAAGAATTACCATACCTAGATGTTCCTCCTCGAGTCTCGCTAATCACCACGTTTGCTGATTTCTTTTCTTGCTTATATTTGCGGTCTGGGCACGCACTTGCCCAATGCTGATCACTCCCGCAAACAAAGCAACCTCTACCTTTCTTGTTATTTTTTTCTTAAACTGCACAGTCTGCTTAGGCTTTGTATTGTTGTTCTCTTGCATGTTCTTCTTCTTCATATTACGGGATGCAAATGAGTTTTTCTTCTGCATCATATTGGCAGCAGAAGACTCAACTCATTTTCCACGGTTGTCTTTTGCTCTCGCCCTCTCCTCAACATCAAGAGATCCAATAAGTTCAACCACGCTAAACTCTTGTCTCTTGTGTTTTAGAGAAGTTGCAAAATCCCGCCAAGAAGGTGGTAGTTTAGCGATTATACCGCCGACCACAAACTTGTCGAGCAACAAACATAGAAAATATTCTAGTTCCTTTGTTAGCGCATGTATCTCATGAGCCTGTTCGACTATAGAACGGTTTTCAACCATTTTGTAGTCATACAACTGCTCCATAAGGTACAACTCACTACCAGCATCAGAAACTCCAAACTTTGCCTCAAGAGCATCCCATAATTCTTTGCTTGATATGCAAGATATGTAGTTTTTCTCGTACTTAGGATGAAGTGCACTAATCACGGCGCCTCGAAACAGGTTATCGGCAGCCAAGAACTTTTGCTCCTCCTCAGGAGTAAATTGTTCAGGCTTCCCCTGTGTGGCATGATAGCAATACATAACAGTCAACCACAATATCATCTTGGTATGCCATATCATGAAATTCTTGCCACCAAAATTATTTGGCTTCAAAGCAGCAGCAAAACCACTAACAGAAAATTACCTAAGATTATATTTTTGGATTGTTAGATAATTAGGTATTTTCATGATCAAGTTAATCTAGAAATAAAACATCAGAAGGTTTATGACGACATATATGTGCATGTGTATATCACTGACAAACGCTACAACATGCAAGTATGACATACAGATCGATACAGTAAGAACACAAAATGCGGTAAATACAGAGTTGAGATTGTACCCAGCGGAGGGTCCCATGCTGAGGGCATCGGAGGCTCCATTCGCACTAGTCGACATAGTGCGTTGCTCGAAATCGTGGACCATAGTCGATGCAGGATGGTGCTCGCAGTGCAGTCCCACGTACGGTCACCGAACGGGTTCCGCAAGCGATCCACTGGAAGAAGACGGGGACGGGTTTCGGCGATCACCAGGAAGACCACAGGAAGAAGACGGGGATGGGTTCCACGGGTTCCAGCTATCACCAGGAAGAAGACGGGGACGGGTTCTGGTGATCACCAGGAAGAACACAGGAAGAAGACGGGGACAGGTTCCACGGGTTTCAGCTATCACCAAGAAGAAGACGGGGACGGGTTCCGGCGATCACCAGGAAGAACACAGGAAGAAGACGGGGACAGGTTCCACGGGTTCCAGCTATCACCAGGAAGAAGACGGGGACGGGTTCAGCGAGCAGTCGCGGAATCTCTCTCTAAAAACCTCAAAAACCTAATCGTCGCACACCTCGTGCAGGGTTCGCAGGCGGACGAGGGTTCCGGAGGCAACTGCTCTCCCTCTCCTCCTTGCGCGTAGAGGTACGGGACGGGGAAAGCCAAAGGGCTGCTGAGATGTGGTCTCTCTCGGAAGCGAAGCTGGAACGGAGGACTGCATATTTATGGCTGTGACGGGAAGGGAGAAAGGCAGCGGAGAATCCCAGGAGACGGTAATTGGCGCAATCAGTTCTCCTCCACCATAAAGGAGAGAAACTCCCGTGATTATGTGGATTAAGTGGCAAAACCTGGACACGCCCGCCCGCCTGCCACGCCCACGGCGCGGTCGGCTGTGGCGGCGCGCGCGTGTGGCACTCCTTTGTCCTTTTCTCAGCTTCTCAATTAAGATGGATAATTTCCAACCATACAAGCTGAGTAAACGTTCAGTCAAAATCCCATACAGTATTAAACCATACAACGCTTAATGTTACGTACCGTAGAGTTTTATTTGTTTTATTAAATATTGTACGGGCCAAGCCCATAATATATCCAACAGTCATGACTTGTCATTTCTTCTGTTTTGATCTGTATCAAATAGTTTGTGGATTGGTTGCATTTTTTTTGTTTTTTAAGAAAACAACAAATACATAATACTTTTAAAAAATAATCATGATGTCTCATTAATAAATTTAGAAATCATAATAAGACGTCGCCTATCATAATATAAACACTATGAATTTTAGTTTCGTTCTATTCTAGTAGTAGACGCGATGGTGTCACCATGCTGCTTTTGTTTGAACGGGGCACGACGGTTCGCATCCGGAGGCGAAGGGCCGAGACAGGAGCAAGGGACATCGGACACCCTCCTGGATTTTTCTGAGCGCGCGCGGACAGGGAATGGGAGAGGAGAGAAGAGGACACGAGGAAGAGGGGGGAGCTCGTGCTGCACGGTAGAGCTAGGCTAGGGACCACGGGCCGTTCGGATGCAAGGGAAAGGTGAGACGAGCCACACGGGAGAGGTGGCTGGCGGCTGACTCCTGTTTTCCTCTCTTTCTTTTTTCTATTTATATTCTTTTCTATTTCTATTTTTATTACTCATATTTATCCGTGCAATATATACACATATGCTTAGGGTTTTTAGCAAAAGCGATATTTCCAGAGTTAAGCAAGTCAAAGGGCTAGGTTAAGAACCAACTCACATAAGGTACTCCCTCCACGTTACTAAAAGAAGTTTTATGTTGGGGAGCCCATATTCACATGGGCCAACTCCCACTTGAAGAGGCGCAATAGGAGTTAATGTGGTAGCTTGTAAAATCATACCCCACCGGAGGGTCGCTTGTAAATTGCCGCTTGCCTATATAACGCTAAGAGCATGAGGGCAAGGGGAGCTCTCTCCTCATCAACTATTTTTTTCACAAACCCTAGCCGCCACCTCACTCTCCCCCCTTGCGTGTTGGAGCCTTCATCCCAGGGCCTTCGCCGCGGAGCCTCTGCACTAGACCATCGTTGCAGAGCCTCCGTCGCATAGCCCTTGTACAAAACAATCACTGGGCCTTCATCCAAGACCTTCGACCAGGACCTTCGTCAGGAGACCTTCTCCTGCTGGCCTTCATCGGGAGACCTTCTCCTGTCGGCCTTAACCAAGGGACCTTTGTCCAGGACCTTCGTCGGGAGACCTTCTCCTGTCGGCCTTCATCGGGAGACCTTCGTCCGGGACCTTCGTCGGGAGACCTTCTCCTGCCGGCCTTCGTCAGGAGACCTTCTCCTGCCGGCCTTCACCGAGAGACCTTCGTCCAGGACCTTCGTCGGAAGACCTTCTCCAGCCGGTCGTCGTTAGGAGACCTTCTCATGTCGGCCTTCACCGAGGGACCTTCTCCAGCTAGCATTCTCCGAGGAGCCTTCCACTCTCAACCCTATTCGGGATGCTTGTCCCAATATTTGAGACAATGACACAACTTTTAAAGCTTAACTTTTATTTCATATTTTTACAAAAATATTTATTAAAAAGTCATATATGTATATTTTTACGAAAGTATTATTTCAAGACAAATCTATTCATATGGTTTTCACATTTCCAAACTCAACAATTTAAAAGTTATTCATGGTTTATATTCCCAATGTTTAACCTAAGTATTGTCCAAAATGACTTCTTTTAGCAATCTGGAGGGAGTATATGTAATGCAATGCATGAACTAGCGTCACACACACAATTAAATAAGATTTATTTGTGATTTTGCACCCATTCAATCCTATGCAACCTATATGCCACATCACCAACTAGGTTTTACGAATTTTGTTAAAAAACTGAGAATTTTAATTTGGGGCATGGGTTTTAGGTAGATTGTTAGAGAGGTGGTCGAGGAGTAGAAAGTTCAACATTTTATATATGGGCCCGTAACTCTACAAACACTAATTTTCTAATTTAAAGTGATTTATACCCTATGCAACCTATATGCCACATCACCAACTATATTTTACGAAATTTGTTAAAAAGCTGAGAGTTTTGGGCCCATAACTGTTAAAGAGGTGGCCAAAGAGAATGGAAAATTCAACATTTTATATGTGGGCCTATAATTGTAAAAAACTTGGTCTATATCCCAAATTTTCCCCAAAGCTTCTCTCTTCTACTAAACTCAAATCTCCATAGTCATAACAAGACTACTGGACTTAGAAACAATGCTAGAAAAGTCTAATGATCAAGCGGAAGTAAGAACAAGTCAGGAAAACATCTTGAAACCCACGAAGTTGAATTTTAGATCATGAGTCACGGAAGTTCTGCGCACTCACTCGCAGAAGTTCCACACTCACACGCGGAAGTTCTGCACTAGCAAATTTCTGTGGGCCGAACCAGGAAAGAGAACGAAGTCCAAATAACATTTTGGACTTGAATTTTGCACACTTCTCCCTAGGACATGGTAAAAGTATCCTCAAGAGATCTTGACAAAAAGCTCAAAAAACTTGGTTGGGAATCTTGAAATGCATCTCTCAAATTGGGGTTCGTTATTATCAAATTTGTTCAATTGAATGATTAAAATGTGCTCGTGGGAAATCTGTTGGAGGCAAAGCTTAAGCTTGTTTCCATTACCTCATGGCACCTAAGAACTAACAAAGAACACCTCAAAAACCTCAGCTCAAAAAGATCTTCAATAATTTCGTCAAAAGAGGTAGAAAAGAGGAGTTTTAGAGATTTGAACTCTGGAGATAAGAGCTAGGCTCCAAGCCATGATTTCGATAAGTTCCAGGGTCCCAGAACATCCCAAAATTGAGCGTAAAACTCAGCCAAATTAGTAGATCGAAAACATAAAAGTTAGGCTCCTGTTGACAATCAAAATTGTCCATTCTATGAAGTCATCGACGTGAGGATGGACTAAACCATCACGTTCCGAAGTCTGGATGAAGGAGTTGTTCCCTTAAGAAAATCTCACCCTACTAGAACTTTTGACCCCCTATCAGAACCTCTGATTTTCGCTTGGAGGTTTTGAGTTTGTGCGAAAATCAGAACTTCTGAACCCCTATCACAAATTCTGATATTTGCCTACAAGTGCTGGCTTTGTGCAAAAATCAGAACTTCTGACCCCGTTAGAACTTTTGATGTTCACCTGGAGGTGTTGGCTTCACGTGAAAATAAGAACTTCTGACCCCCTTGTGCGAACTTCTGATTTTCGCAGTCCGAATCGGGGAGAGTTCAAACTCGATCCCAACTCTTCTAAACTCGTGGGAAACTTGGAGATTAAGTCATGGAGAGGTTTCCTACTAGGATAAGACCACTCCCCTCTCTATATATAAGAGGATCATGGCCGATTGAGTTCTCATCTATCCAATCGTCATACAAGCCAATCTACAAACTCCCCTTTACCCTCTTCTCCAACCTCCATGCTATTCATCCCTTGATCCATGACCAAGGATGGCGCCCTAGGCTTGCCGGCCGACCTAGGGCAACCGAGCGACATCCTTGCCCTGACAGGGTCCCTATTGGGTGAGAGATTCGACAGTTTCTTTGCTAGTTTGCCTGAAAACTATCCGGTTCTTCGTCACGTAAGCACGTTGGTTATCCTTTGGTGGTTTGCTTGTAAACCTCTCCGTTCTTCACCACAAAAGAGTAATATCTTCGCTGTGTTCTTTGGTCCGTAGTGGCCTAGGCATCCAAGGCCATGTTGGTGTGTGATTCGGATCACTTCGACGTCAACACATTTTTTGGCAACTCCGCTAGGGACGATTGGTTCAGATATCTCTTATAGCCAATATCTCTGACCTAGCCTTACTCCTCGTTGATCTATCTTCTCGTGCTCGCCATTACCGTTGCATCTAGCTCAAAAGGCCGATCGCATCTGGTTTTGACCCCTTGTGATCTCGTTTGTGACTTTGCAACAAGTTGCGCTGCTTATTGGAAAATTCAGCAAAGCGGTTAAGTTATAAACCATGGAGTACCAAGGTGTTGCATCATAATATTACTACAATCGCCCTGAGGTATAACTTGCAAATGCATCTTATGCTTCTAATAGTTATTTTGCAAGTTCTATGAGCTCTCATGTTGGTGTTGCTAGCTGTAATGATATTAGATATGTTACATCGGCTAATACTTTTGTTAATACTCCTCATAATACACATCATGATTATAAATATTATGGTCAAGAGCCGATGTCAATTGTAAATTCTTCGAATTTTGATGCTACTAGCAACATACAACATGTAAATCCTTATTCATTGGCTATAAGTTCATAATATGTGGTTCCACAACATGACATGCCGATGAATGAGAGAATTGGCTACGATAATGCTAATTATTTAGCCAATTGCTCTCAAAGTTCAGCACCATATGCCAATGCTAATATTCATAATTCGGCTTCACATGTTACTCCTAACTCGAGCTGAATTAATGAAAATTCAGAAAGGTATTTAAGTGCTAATACTCATGATTCGGCTTTACGTGTTACTAGTAACCATAGCCGAATTAATGAAATTTTAGCACCTTATGCAAAGATCAATGCCCACAATTTGGCTTTGTATTTTGCTCATGACCATAGACGAATTAGTGAAATTTTAGCAAGGCATTCGAGTGCTAATTCTCATGATTTGGCTCCACATATTGCTAATAATTATAGCTAAATCAATAAAAATTCAGCAATATGCGCACATGCAAACAATCATGATTCGGCTTTATACGAGGTTCTCAAATCAAGCCGAATCGATGAAGATTTAGCCCACACTAGAAATCCATATGGCTCCTCTAAATGAAAGGTGCCCGCGTATCATAGACCATACCCATTATGCATTGATTACTTAAAAACTCCTAATGGATGGTGGGTACCGAATTTTTATGAATTTAGTGGTGAAGATGATAAGACCGCTGTGGAACACATTAGTATATATTTCTCACAACTGGGTTTTGCCAGTAAAGAAGACTATATAAGAGTGCAAAATTTCCCTTTATCTTTTACTGGTATTGCCTTTGCATGGTTTACATCTTTGCCTTGGTACACTGTTGGTTCATGGGCTCAATTAGAGGAGCAATTCTATGAATATTTTGGAAAGACCAATGAGAAAAGGTCGATCACAGTTGAGTCATCAGCTAAAAGAGGACTGCTAGTGGGCTTCAAAGAAAGAATTGATTCGGATAGAAGCAAAGGTTCAGCTACAAAAGTCGAACAACGCAATATCCTTTCCGAATCAACCACATATTAAAAAACAAGTCTTGCTACAAAAAAGCATGAGAAGCGCAAGAAAATAGCTAGACTTGATTTTTAGGAGCTAAAGGGGTTGTACACTTATCTAGTGATTACCGCATCATTGATGGAGATCAAGCCCCTACAAGCAACAAAGGAGGGCTGCTTGCCTGCTTAGAATTGGCTGAGCCGACTTTAAAGTCAGTTGAGTCGATTGCTGCCAGGCCGACTGCCTCTACCGCCTGCCCTAAGTTAGCTAGGCTGACTTCCCAGTCGGCCAGGCCGACTGCCCCTGCTAGTGCCCAAGTCAGCTAAGCTGACTTTCTCGGTTTCAGCAGCCGCCGATGCATCGTCAGATGATTTGGCACCTATTGTTGATTATTCTTTGGAGATGAAGAGCAACATCATTCAAATCAAGGACGTGAACTTCTCCAATATGATCAACATGGTAGAGAACGCAAATATTTTGCTCAAATTCTAATCTGGTCATACTATTTCAATTTATGCATCTGTTAGAGATATCCTTGCTAATAGTTGTAAAAGACCAATTGAGAAAGGCATTTTATTTGTAGAGTGTAACATAAAATCATATTCTATTGGCCAACACATTGTTCCATATGGCAAGGACAATAGTGGTAGTTCATCAAATCAAAAGCTTCTTAAAAGCAATTACAAAGGTGTGGCCAAATGGATTGATGTCAAATCTTGATCCATTCGTTTGCTTAGCTTTAAAGCCAACTCCATGAAAGAATCGGCTAAGGAAATCAAAGTACACCTTTGACTTTACTTTTTGTGATCATGTCTTTAATATCTTGCTCAAGAATAATTTTATTAGAATCATTGATCACAATGTTTTGCCATATATTCAAAATTTAGAAGAGCTTACATATTTCAAATGACATAATTCTTTTGATCATAATACTTCTAATTGCAATATATTTTGTCGAGTGATCCATTCGGCCATTGATAAAGGACGATTGAGATTTTCTGAAGCTCAACAAATGGACCAATTGGATTCAATTGGTCTTGATGACAAACAGATTTCGAATCGGCTTGCATTAGCCGATTCACTCAAAGATCAAGGCTTGAATGCCCAAGGGAGAGATGTGGAGCCCTCAAGTGAAGACAAGGTTATTGTCCATGAATTGCAATTAAAAGATATCCCCAAGGATAACGAAGTTATCATAGTTCTAGAAGACACTGGGGGCAGGTGATCTCTTCGGCCAAAGCAAATGCTGATTGATCTCGTTGAGCAAGGGGAATCGGCTAAGGATCCTTCTTTGGAGCATGTTTTTCAAGATGGTGAAGAGAAGGAGGATGCTCACAAAGCTATTGGAGGCAAAAGCCATGACAAGCAGAAGAGTAGAAGGCCGAAGCTTAGCTTCGAGGAACTTCTAGCTAAATACAAGAAAGTAGCAGAAACAAATGTCACTAATCAGCTAAATAAAGTGCAATCATTAAAATTGCCTCCAAAGCACAAGTCTCAAGAGTGGAATTGGCAAGGAGATAGATCACAATAGTAGCAATATATTTTCCTTTTGAGCAGCCAATTCCCATATCATATGGACCACAACCTGCATATTTTTGTTCTTATTCATCTTGGGGCTGGTTTGATCAAGAGATGTATGTTCCACCATATTTTAGGCCACAATATGTAGAGTATGCTGCTCCTAGATATTTAGAGATCATCATCTTATAAAGACCATTTTGATCAAAGTTGGTCTGGAGCTCAACCGAAGAAGAAAGTGGTAAAGCAAGTTTACCGCGTGAAGTATGATGGCAAAAAAAGAAGAGTTCATATCTGAATTTAACTATTAAAAAGCCGATTATATTGCTGAAAAATCCGGTTATTGATGGCAAAGAAATGAGAAAATCATCTATTAATATTCTAGGTGCCAAATCTGAACAAAAAAAGTGAGAGTGCCCAAAATTAAGAAAGATTTGCCGCTGTCCAAAATAGAAATAAAATCGATATGCTCAATCGTTTTACCAAAGTGGCAAGAAAAGCAATTATAGAACCTTAGTGTAGCGAAGCTGAAAGAAAAGGGCTTGGTATGGCTTCCTAAAGGAAGTATTCAAGCTCAAAAGGATGATTCTCAAGCAAGTGGTGCAACAAAGGCGAAGGAAAGAAGGAGATTCAAGAAACAATTATCAAGTTGGAGGTTTGCGCTAAATCATCAAAATCATTGGTCGTGGCATCATCCATATTCTCTATTTATGCCTATGTGGAATTCATCCTATCATATGTGTGGTTATCCCTTAGCTCCTTATTTTGATCCTTGGTGTAGATCTTTATGTGATGGAGGGTTGCCAAATTATTATGCTTACCAATGATCAAGAGCCGAAATATTTTGTTTTGGCTATGCATACTCATGTGAATGAATTCATATGGCCAATATTTTAATATCGCCCTTAGTGTAAAAATATAGCCGATGAATGCTTGCGACCATTGTGCTATTAGAAAGCCCCATGGAATTTACCTTGATGGCTTTAAAGCCCGGGGTGCATGATATATGCATTTTGGATTTACTTCATGGATGTGACAATATGATTAATCGACTTGCAAATGAGGCTAAGCTGGCATTGTTATTGTTTCTCCCAATGGTGCTGAAATTGGGATGTCAAGCCGATTAAATTTCTATTGTACCAACAATCAAACCGAATACGAAGCTCTCTTAATCAGGTTGATTATGTTGCGTTCCATGGTGGTAAAACATGTTGAAGCCTATGGTGATTCTTTGCTACTGGTGCAGCAAGTTGCTGGTGAAGTTCAATGCTTAGAGGGATCACTATGAGCTTGTCTTGATATTATTAACTATTTTGCTAAATTTCTAATTTGGCATATTTTGAGGCATTGTAACACCCAAAATTTCAGCCTTTTTGAAATAAGAAAAACTCAATTTAATTGTGTTATTATGTGAACATTGAAATATAGGAAAGAAATAATTTTTGTGAAAATAAAATCAAATATAAGGTTAGAAACATATTGATGCACTCATGCCAGAGCATTGTATTTAATATGTTGAGTGGTTTTTGATTTAAACTCAAAAGGATTCAAAACTTATTTGAAAATACATTTGGAAATTTGGTTTGGAAAAAGAAAAAGGAAATTACCTTTCCTTTCCCTCCCTTCCTCAATTTTGGCCCATGGCCTTTTTCTCCCTCTCGCTGGTCCAGTTGGCCGCTGGCCCAACTCCCCCCCCGCGCCAGCCCAGCAGACCGCCGGCCCACGCGCCTTTCCTTTCCTCATCTCCCGTTCCTGCTTGGGCCGGCCCAACCAGGCGAGTGGAAACCACCGCGCCCTCCTCTTCCCTCAGTGGCTGACGTCCTGGCCCCACTTGTCAGCTCCACCCCCACCTCCTTCCGCGCGTCCCGCAACCGCCTGCGCGCGCCTAGAGCAACCGCCTCCCCGCGCCCGCTCTTCTCGCGTCGTGGGCGCATCGCCCGCTCCCTGGCATCTTTAAAACGAAGCGGAACCCCTCCGCGCGCACTCCCTACTGCCTTCCCCGCCTCTTCTTCGCATTCACCAAGCGCAGCAGAGACGCAACCACCGAGTTCGCCGGGATTCGCCGCCCGCCTCCACGCGAACCGCCATCTCCAAGCCGCCGTCGACTCTGTTCTCCCCGCTGTGAGCTTCACCGTGATCCCCTCTCTCTCCCCATGCAGTTTATTTCCCATTTCATGTCTTCTAGTGCTTTAGCCGTGTGCACCGTGAGCTCTCGGTCGCCAGCCATGGCGGCCACCGCGCCTACCGCATCCACCGGCCCCATTCTCGGCCTGGTTGAGGTCGCGAGTTCCTCCGTAACTCCCCGGTGCCCTCTGTTCTTCGAACCATGGCCCCTAGCCCCTGTACCGAGCTCACCGACATGCTCCTCGTCGCCGGCCATGGAGCACCGCCATGGCTGCTACCTGTTCCGGCGCCGACATCTCCTTCTCTCTCCCCCAGATCTATTTCAGGCCGTCTGATCTTGATCCTACGACCACCAGTGGCTGATACCCCTTCACGGGTGGTTTTGCTAAAGAACCCCTCAGTTTTTTGCAAATTGGACCTGCAGTCCATAGCGCAAATTCCTGAGTACGCTTTCTTCTTTTGAAAACGCAAACTAAACTGTTTTTGTCCAAAGTACGTTTTCAGTATTTATAGAAATGTCATTTGTACTGTTTTGCTTATAAAATCGTCGTTTTAGCTCCAAATTGATCCGTTCAAATTGCATTAGCTTCGTAATTTCATAATCTACGTGTTCGTACCACTGTAAATCAAGTTTGCAACTTTTAAATTTCATGATTAGTTCTAATAAAATAAAGTGCTATAGAAAACCCCGTTTAATTCATAACTTTCATGTTTTAGCTCTGATTTTCATGAACTTCGCGTTGACGTGATCGTAGCAAGACGTAGATTATTTTCATAAACATTTTATCTTGTTTTCTATACTATTGGTGTACTATTCTAACTATAGGATTGTTTGCTTTGTATGAATGTCTTTGGAATGTTGTATGTTGTCGTGTTGGTCGCGTTCAGACGGTGAGGAGAACGTTGGAGATCAAGAGTTCTTCGACGACCAGCAGGACCAGCAAGAGTTTGTGAACCAAAGCAAGTATAGCATGGGCCTACCTTGACATCCTATTCACTTTAATCATTTACTCATGTGCATGTGTCTAATTTTGATAACCATAAGGACATTCTAGTCATTTGATGACTTGTTCTCTTGACTCCTATGGATTAATTGCATATGGGTAGATTGCTAGTGCTCTAACTGAAGATGATCTATATGATGGAGAATAGTTCTATGGAACTAAAAGTATAACATGATTTATAACAACTAATTCATAGGGCGAAGGTGCAAATGACTTTTGATCATGTTGCTCCGGCCCTCCATAAGGACTTATCTGTCGGCAAAAGCTAGGACTAACAGTGCAACCGGGAGAGACATATGGCTCTGACTTTAGCTCAGTAATTGGACCCTTTCTAGCTTGTTAGAGGTTACCTTTATGGCGTAAGAGGGGCCTGCCACGTTGGGTATAGGTCTGCCTCTGTTCCTATGTGTATAGCCACGATGGATATGTGTCATAGGAAAGGGGGTTCCTACATTTGCCTGCTAAGGAAACCTAGCGGCCCTAACTTGTTAGAGAAACCTATGAAATGGCTTCATAGTGTACCCTGCCTGCTCACCTTGGCAGTGACATGGGAGTAATTAACCCGGGCATATGGGAATCACGACTCACGGTGAATGTGCGCCACCTCTGCAGAGGGTTACAAACTATTATAACAGTCGTGCTCACGGCCACGAGCGGCCCGAAAAACTCACAGAATAATTGGATACTCATTGTGGTTCATTTATGATGGTTTACGATGATAATATGATGTAAATAATTCTGATATCTGATTATGTGGGTTTAAATGGGAGCTTAAGCATAACTTGATAATAATTGGTAATAAAATTCTGACTTACTAAAAGTGCTAACTGCAGTAAGCCAGTGTCGTCCTTTGTGAGCTACATAACCCCATGTTATCTTGTTAAGTACAGGAAGTACTTATGCTTGTTTATTTCTTTATTTGGACAAAAATCCCGGATGGGTAACAGATGACAACGGGTATGAGGAATTTCCTGAGGATTATTAGGCTTGTGGTCAACCAGTTGATCTTCCATGTGATGAAGTCCTACGAGAGAGTTATCTTTTTATATTCCGCTGTGTGATGTAAGACTAAGTTATATTATGGTTCTTGATGTAAGAGACACCGTGATGATACTTTATGTAATTTGTTAGCTCGTGTGTGTGATTGATCCCTAGGCATACATGAGTTAGTGCATTCAATTTTATCCTTAAAATTGGGTGTGACAAATTGGTATCAGAGTCGTGTTGACTATAGGACGCAAGCCTAGTTAGAAACGGTCGTTTTAGCATCTTTGCTCCTCTAGTTTCTTGCTTACTGTCTTATTCTTGTTATTTTATTAAAACATTTATGCTTTTCATACCTTAATCTATTATATAAAATTGTTGATTCTAATTCTATCTCACTTTAAATCTATAGATGTCTCATAACCCGAAGACTTCCCGCCTCAGCACCGCTGGCTACCGTGCCTTGTTCACCCCACGTGCTCCACAGGCGGAGAAGGAGATTGTGATCATCTCTGACAATGAGGAGATGGCTACCCCGACACCTGCACCTGCTCCTACTCCAGCTGTCGCACCGGTCTATCCTGTTGTAGCTACACCTGAGGAGTCATCGGCTACTTCACCTACACCTGCGCCATCCCTAGCTGTCCCTGTGGTGGATGAGGAGATAGGCTAGAAGTGCAAGTACTACTTCAAGCCAGCCCTAGAGACGGCCTACTACCACACCCTCCTCACCCATGTGCTGGACAACTACTACCCTGATCTGCACGCCTCCATCAACTATCATTGTGCAGAGTACCAGCATCCTTTGGAGGCAACCTTTTGGAAGGTAGAGCTGGTGGTTACTGCATGGAATGATATAAAGAATGGACATGAGGTGGAGACTGTCCACCGTGCCACTACCAAGAGGGCCCATGCCTTGGATGGCATGGAAGATGCAGCGCATGACACCTACATCTACTACCATGGTCGTCGCTTTGAGGCCATGAGGGAGGATCGTTTCAGGTTCCTTCCTCGCAATGATCATGAGGGTGTTTGGTAGGTCTTGGCTCCACCAGAGAGTGACCCAACTCTAGAAGCAATAGTGCATCATGTCGATGCCATGTAGGGGGTGGATGAAGAAGTCAAAGGAGAGCTGCGTGATTCATAGAGGGCCGAAAGATGCCTCCAGAAGCAAGTTGATGAACTACGTGCTCAACTTGGGCAGCCACCGATCTACAAGAAGAAGCGCCAGTTGTTCACCATGATTGACACCGCCCCATAGGTGTTAGGTGCCTTGATTTAGATTACAACGTCGTTAGTTCGTGTTTCATATTTAGTCTTGATAGGTCTTATGAACTTGGATGATTAGATGTTTTAATTTGTGAACTTGGTTGATTTGGAGTTTGGTTGTTTGCTGGAAGTTTGTGGGCATGTCCACAACTTCCTTAGGTTGGAACCTTAAGTTTAGATGAAATCTTAAGGTAGATGGTTTGCTTTATCTTATCTCTGTTGTGCTATTTTCTAGAGCAGCCTGTGATCTTTATCTTGTATCTCGAAATCTGGGCTGACAAAAATTCTGAAAGTTTTGTGGAGATAACTAGACTTCTGTATCTTTCAAATGTCTTTAGAATCACGCCAATAGCTATTCAGGTTTGTGAGATCTAGCTGTCACAAGTTGATGTTCCTGCGCAGACTGGAACCCAGAACAGATTTGATTTAGCTCTATTTTTTACCATGTGTATGCCAGAATCTGTAAAAGTGATCTAAATAAAAGTTGTAGCTGATCTCCTAAGCTTTCCAACCATTCTTGGTACACCTCTGTTGGATCTCTGAAACTCAAGTTATGATAGATTTACTGAACTGCTGTTTCTGGAATCTTGTCCAGAAAATTCTCAGCATTGTTTCTTATCTTTTGTAAGCTCTCTATAATTTGGAAATCTCTAAAATTTGCGCATTTGTTGGTAAACAGATGGCCGCAAGAGAAGGAAGAGGCAGAGGCCATGGTCGTGGGTGTGATGCTCTCATAAATCCACCACCACCGCCACCGCCACCTGTAACCATAGAACAATTATTGGGAATGCAAGCGCAGTTGATGCAAGCTATGGTGCAGCGCTTGGACAATGAACCTACAAGAGGAGCACCGCCTATTCAGGTCAGAGATAAGCATGGAAAGTTTATGAAGGGTCGTCCACCGGTGTTCACTCATGCCTCAGACCCTATGGAGGCAGATGATTGGTTGTGTGCTGTTGAGAAGCAACTTAACATAGCACAATACAATGATCTTGAGAAGGTGTTGTATGCTTCTGGTCAACTCCAGGGAGCAGCTCAGGATTGGTGGGATTCTTTCCAGTATGAACACCCCAACAACGCTCCTGCTATTACCTGATAGGAATTCAAGGACAATTTTCGGTCTTATCATATCCCGGATGGACTCATGGAATTGAAGCAGGAGGAATTCAGGTCCCTCAAGCAAGGATCCATGACTGTGGTGGAGTATCGTGACAAGTTTGCTCAACTATCATGCTATGCTCCAAATGATGTAGCTGAGGATAAGGATAAGCAACGCTATTTCCTCAAGGGACTCTATGATAGACTGCAGCTTTAGCTGATGTCCAACACCTACCCTAACTTTTAGTCATTAGTGAACCGCGCTATTGTGATTGACGATAAGCGCAAAGAGATGGAAGCCAAGAAGAGGAGGCTTCAAGGGCAAGCTCCTGGAAGTAACACCTGCCCACGTGCATATCCACAGCAGGGTTTTCAACAAAGGAATCAAGGACCATCTAACCAGGGAAACCATGGTCAGTATCCTCAACATAATCAGTTCCAGCAATGCCCTCAGTACCAGCAACAGTATGGTAATCAGCGTCCCCCGCAATAGACTGGAATTTGGCAACACGCCAGGGACCATCCAACAATGCTCCTACGAAGAGTGGTGCACCTAATAACACCAATGCATGCTACCGCTGTGGAGAGGTAGGTCACTATGCTCATCAGTGTCCAAAGAAGCAGAACTAGCAAGCACCTCAGAACCAAACTGGCAATCAGAAGTTCAATGCCCAACCACCTCACACTGCGAAGGTGAATTATGTGTCATCTGATGTAGCTCAGGAGACACCCGAGGTCATGTTGGGTACGTTCAGCGTCAACTCTATCTCTGCTATAGTACTTTTTGATTTTGGTGCTTTGCATTCTTTTATTTCCCAAGCTTTTGTTAGAATGCATAGCATACCTTTGTGTGCCATGAAAAACCGCATACTAGTAAATTAACCGGGAGGTAGTATGCCCGCTTCATATTGGAGTCCCTCAACTAGCATTTCCTTAAGGGGGGTAGACTTCAAAGTGAAACCAATTGTGTTGAGAACAACGGGAATTGATCTTATTCTGGGAATGGATTGGATGAAACAACATCGGGCAGTGATCCAGTGTCAGGAGAAATCTATGGTTGTGACATCACTCAATGGAGATAGAATCTGTGTAGAAGTGATAGTGCAAGCTTAGCCTACAGCCACTGTGAATCAGTTGGATGGTGATGTCAATGAACAAGATTGTGTCGTGGAGGAGTTCCTGGATGTCTTCCCCGATGACTCGCTAGGTATGCCACCTGACCGAGACATTGAATTCATTATTGAATTATTACCTAGAACTGCACCAATAGCTAAACATCCATATAGAATGGGGGTTAATAAATTAGAAGAACTTAAGAAACAACTAAAAGAGTTGCAAGAAAAAGGTTTCATACGCCCTAGTTCTTCCCCATGGGGGGCACCTGTGATCTTTTTGGATAAGAAGGATGGTAGTCAACGGATGTGTGTGGATTACCATTCACTTAATGAGGTTACAATCAAGAATAAATACCCTTTGCCTAGGATAGATGACTTGTTTGATCAGTTGAGAGGAGCCCATGTGTTCTCCAAGATTGATCTCTGCTTAGGGTACCATCAGCTAAAGATTCAAAACTCGGACATACCCAAGACAGCATTCACTACACGGTATGGATTGTATGAGTATACCATTATGTCTTTTGGATTAACCAATGCACCTGCATACTTTATGTATCTGATGAATAAGGTGTTCATGGAGTTTCAAGATAAATTTGTGGTTGTATTCATAGATGACATACTGATATTCTCCAAGACTAAAGAAGAACATGCTGAACATATAAGATTGGTCTTGCAAAAGCTTAGAGAACATAAGTTGTACGCTAAGTGGAGCAAGTGTGAGTTTTGGTTGAAGGAAGTCTCTTTTCTGGGTCATGTTGTCTCCAATGGTGGAATAGCAGTGGATCCAGGCAAAGTGCAAGATGTATTGAATTGGAAACCACCAACCACTGTAAGTGAGATTCATAGCTTTTTGGGATTGGCTGGATACTACAAGAGGTTCATTGAAGGATTTTCCAAGCTTGCTAAGCCTATGATAGCTCTGTTGGAAAAGAATGCTAAGTATGTATGGTCAGATAAATGCTAGGCAAACTTTGATGAGCTAAAGAAGAGATTGACTACAGCTCTAGTATTGATTTTGCCCGACTTAAGCAAGAACTTCTCTATATATTGTGATGCACCCCGTTTGGGCCTTGGATGTGTGCTTATGCAAGAAGGAAGAGTGGTGGCATATGCATCTAGACAGTTGAGGAAGAATGAGTTGAATTACCCTACTCATGACTTGGAATTGGCAGCTGTGGTTCATGCTTTGAAAATCTGGAGACATTATCTAATTGGGCATAAGAGTGATATCTATATGGATCACAAGAGTTTGAAGTATATCTTTACCCAATTAGATTTGAATCTAAGACAACGTCATTGGTTAGAATTGATCAAAGACTATGACTTGGAAGTGCATTATAATCCAGGAAAAACAAATGTCGTAGCTGATGCACTTAGCAGGAAGAGTTATGCTAATGGACTTGGGATGACTTTTATGTCAGCAGAGTTGTGTGCTGAAATGGAGCATCTCAACTTGAGTTTTGTCACTAATGCAATGGAATTGGTGATAGATCCTACATTGGAACAAGAGATACACAAAGGTCAATTGGAGGATGAAAAACTAAGAGAGATAGCGGAGAATGTAGTGCTTGGAAAGGCACCAGGATTCAGGATGGATGAGAATGGTACTCTTTGGTTCGAAAAAAGGATATGCGTACCTGAAGTGAAGGCTATCTGTGATGCAATTCTATAAGAGGCCCATGAGTCTGCTTATTCTATACATCTCAGAAGTACCAAGATGTATTTGGATCTCAAGGAGAAGTATTGGTGGTATGGTTTGAAGAGAGATGTGGCAGAGTATGTGGCCTTATGTGACACTTGTCAAAGAGTGAAAGCTGAGCATCAAAGACCTGCAGGGTTGCTACAACCAATGAAGATTCTTGAATGGAAGTGGGAAGAAGTTGGTATGGATTTTATCATAGGATTGCCCTGCACTCAAAGAGGTTATGATTCAATATGGGTAATAGTGGATCGACTCACCAAGGTTGCTCACTTTTTACCAGTCAAGACTATCTATACGGGTGCAAGGTTAGCAGAGTTGTACATGCAAAGAATAGTGTGCTTACATGGTGTTCCCAAGAAAATTGTGTCGGATAGAGGCACTCAGTTTACATCATAATTCTGGCATAAAGTACATAGATCTTTGGGGACAAAGTTGAATTTTAGTTCTGCTTACCACCCGCAAACTGATGGACAAACTGAAAGGATCAATCAGATTTTGGAAGATATGTTGAGAGCTTGTGCACTACAGTATGGTGATAGTTGGGATAAGAGTCTGCCATACGCAGAGTTCTCATACAACAACAATTACTAGAAGAGTCTTAAGATGGCACCTTTCGAGGCGCTGTATGGACATAAATGTAGAACGCCTCTGTTCTGGAATCAGACTGGTGAAACTCAAGTGTTTGCACCCAATGTCCTTAGAGACGCGGAAGAACAAGTGAGAATGATTAGAGATAACTTAAGAGTGGCTCAGTCCTGACAGAAGAGTTATGCTGATACTCGCAGAAGAGAGCTGAGTTTCAAAGTTGGTGATTATGTGTACTTGAAGGTGTCTCCAATGAGAAGTGTGAAAAGATTCAATATGAAGGGAAAGTTAGCACCAAGGTATATTGGACCTTTTAAGATCTTAGAGAGACGTGGAGAAGTAGCCTATCAATTAGAACTACCTGAAAGTTTGTCAGGTGTGCATGATGTGTTCCATGTTTCTCAATTGAAAAAGTGTTTGAGGGTACCAGAAGAGCAGATCCCTTTGGAAGAGCTTGGTGTTAAGGAAGATCTTACATATGAAGAGTATCCGATAAAGATCTTGGAAACTACCGAAAGAGTTACAAGAAGCCGAACTATAAAGATGTGCAAGGTGCAGTGGAATCGGTATATAGAGGATGAAGCTACTTGGGAAAGAGAAGAGGATCTGAGAAAGTCTTATCCCCAATTGTTTGAGTAAACAATCATCCGAATCTCGAGGACGAGATTCATCTTAAGGGGGGTAGAATTATAACACCCAAAATTTCAGCCTTTTTGAAATAAGAAAATCTTGATTTAATTATGTTATTATGTGAACATTGAAATATAGGAAAGAAATAATTTTTGTGAAAATAAAATCAAATATAAGGTTAGAAACATGTTGATGCACTCATGCTGGAGCATTGTATTTAATATGTTGAGTGGTTTTTGATTTAAACTCAAAAGGATTCAAAACTTATTTGAAAATACATTTGGAATTTTGGTTTGGAAAAAGAAAAAGGAAACTACCTTTCCTTTCCCTCCCTTCCTCAATTTTGGCCCATGGCCTTTTTCTCCCTCTCGTTGGTCTAGTTGGCCGCTGGCCCAACTCCCCCCCCCCCGCGCCAGCCCAGTAGACTGTCGGCCCGCGCGCCTTTCCTTTCCCCCTCTCCCGTTCCTACTTGGGCTGGCCCAACCGGGCGAGTGGAAACCACCGCACCCTTTTCTTCCCTCAGCGGCTGATGTCCCGGCCCCGCTTGTCAGCTCCACCCCCACCTCCTTTCGCGCATCCCACAACCGCCCGTGCAGGCCTGGAGCAACCGCCGCCCCGCACCCGCTCTTCTCGCGTCGTGGGCGCGTCGCCCGCTCCTCGGCCTCTTTAAAACGAAGTCGAACCCCTCCGCGTGCACTCCCTGCTGCCTTCCCCACCTCTTCTTCGCATTCACCAAGCGCAGCAGAGACACAACTATCGAGTTCGCCGGGATCCGCCGCCCGCCTCCGTGTGAACCGCCGTCTCTGAGCTGCCGTCGACTCCGTTCTCCCTGCTGTGAGCTTCACCGTGATCCTCTCTCTCTCCCCATGCGGTTTATTTCCCATTTCATGTCTTCTAGTGCTTTAGCCATGTGCGTCGCGAGCTCTCGGCCACCGGCCATGGTGACCACCGCGCCTACCGCGTCCACCGGCCCCGTTCTCGGCCTGGTTGAGGTCGCGAGTTCCTCCGCAACTCCCCAGTGCCCTCGGTTCTCTGAACCGTGGCCCCTAGCCCTTGTACTGAGCTCGCCGGCATGCTCCTCATCGCCGGCCATGGAGCCCCGCCGCGGCTGCTACCTATTCCGGCACCGGCATCTCCTTCTCTCTCCCCCAGATCTATTTCAGGCCGTCCGATCTTGATCCTACGGCCACCAGTGGCTGATACCCCTTTGCGGGTGGTTTTGCTAAAGAACCCCTCAGTTTTCAGCAAATTGGACCCGCAGTCCATAGCGCAAATTCCTGAGTACGCTTTCTTCTTTTGAAAACGTAAACTAAATTGTTTTTGTCCAAAGTACATTTTCAGTATTTACAGAAATGCCATTTGTACTGTTTTGCTTATAAAATCGTCGTTTTAGCTCTAAATTGATCCGTTCAAATTGCATTAGCTTCGTAATTTCATAGTCTACATGTTAGTACCACTGTAAATCAAGTTTGCAACTTTTAAATTTCATGATTAGTTTTAATAAAATAAAGTGCTATAGAAAACCCTGTTTAATTCATAACTTTCGCGTTTTAGCTCCGATTTTCGTGAACTTCGCGTTGACGTGATCGTAGCGAGACGTAGATTATTTTCATAAACATTTTATCTTGTTTTCTATACTGTTGGTGTACTATTCTAACTGTAGGATTGTTTGCTTTGTATGAATGCCTTTGGAATGTTGTATGTTGCCGTGTTGGTCGCGTTTAGACGGTGAGGAGAACGTTGGAGATCAAGAGTTCTTCGATGACCAGCAGGACCAGCAAGAGTTTGTGAACCAAGGCAACTATAGCATGGGCCTACCTTGATGTCCTATTCACTTTAATCATTTACTCATGTGCATGTGTCTAATTTTGATAACCATAAGGACATTCTAGTCATTTGATGACTTGCTCCCTTGACTCCTATGGGTTAATTGCATATGGGTAGATTGCTAGTGCTCTAACTGAACATGATCTACATGATGGAGAATGGTTCTATGGAACTAAAAGTATAACATGATTTATAAGAACTGATCCATAGGGCGAAGGTGCAAATGGATTTTGATCATGTTGGTGCCGGCCCTCCATAAGGACTCATCTGTCGGCAAAAGCTGGGACTAATAGTGCAACTGGGAGAGTCATATGGCTCTGACTTTAGCTCAGTAATAGGACCTTTTCTAGCTTGTTAGAGGTTACCTTTATGGCGCAAGAGGGGCTTGCCACGTTGGGTATAGGGCTACCTCTGTTCCTATGTGTATAGCCACGATGGATATGTGCCATAGGAAAGGGGGGGTTCCTACATCTACCTGACGAGGAAACCTAGCAGCCCTAACTTGTTAGAGAAACCTATGAAATGGCTTCATAGTGTACCCTGCCCGCTCACCTTGGCAGTGACATGGGAGTAATTAACTTGGGCATATGGGAATCATGACTCGCAGTGAATGTGCACCACCTCTGCAGAGGGTTACAAACTATTATAACAGCCGTGCTCATGGTCATGAGTGGCCTAGAAAACTCATAGATTAATTGGATGCTCATTGTGGTTCATTTATGATGGTTTACGATGATAATATGATGCAAATAATTCTGATATCTGATTATGTGGGTTTAAATGGGAGCTTAAGCATAACTTGATAATAATTGGTAATAAAATTCTGACTTACTAAAAGTGCTAACTGCAGTAAGCCAGTGTCGTCCTTTTTGAGCTACATAACCCCATGTTATCTTGTTAAGTACGAGAAGTACTTATGCTTATTTATTTCTTTATTTGGACAAAAATCCCGGATGGGTAACATATGACAACGGGTATGAGGAATTTTCTGAGGATTATTAGGCTTGTGGTCAACCAGTTGACCTTCCCTGTGATAAAGTCCCATGAGAGAGTTATCTTTTTATATTCCGCTGTGTGATGTAAGACTAAGTTATATTATGGTTCTTGATGTAAGAGACTCTGTGATGATACTTTATGTAATTGTCAGCTTGTGTGTGTGATTGATCCCTGGGCACACATGAGTTAGTGCATTCAATTTTATCCTTAAAATTGGGTGTGACAGGCATGAAATCAAAAGGCCAACATGTTAGCTCAACAAGCATCTGACTATGACATCGGTGGGCGTAATTTTCATATTCAAGAATAGCCGATGCATGAAAGTTTAAATTTTTTCCATGTAGGTACAGACCAATTGGCTAAGCCGACTAACCTAGTCAGCTCAGCCGACTCCATCTTTGTCATATCCAGGTCGACTAAGCCAACTCCTCCAAGTCAGCTAAGCTGACTGCCCTAGTCGGCTCAGCCGACTCCCCTGTTACCAGCCCAGTCAATTCGTCTGAGAAGCTCCCAAATTAGCCCGATATGACATTCAGTGATGTTGGGGCCGATTTAGAAGATTGGAGGACTCCCTTACTGAAATATTTATGTGATCCAAGTGCTAAAATTGATAAGGGTGTTCGACGGAGCGCTTTTAAGTATGTATTGCATGATGATGAGCTCTATCAGAGAACCACCGAAGACTTGTGCTTAAGTGTTTGGGATCTGGTCAAGCAAGAGTTGCTATGGGAGAAGTCCATGAAGGCATTTGTGGTACGCATCAATCGGCCCCGAAGATGAAGTGGTTATTGCGTAAAGATTGTTTTTATTGGCCTACTATGATGGCCGATTGCTTTCGTTACTTCAGAGGATGCGAAGAGTGTCAGAAGTTTGAAAATATTAAGCTTGTGCGTGCTGCTATACTTCATCCTATCATCAAACCATGGCCTTTTTGTGGTTGGGGCTAGACTTCGTTGGCCAAATACATCCCTCATCTTCGAAGGGACACCGATTTGTGTTAGTTGCTATGGATTACTTTACTAAGTGGACCGAGGTAGTTCCTTTGAAGAATATGACACATAAGGAGGTAATTGAGTTCATCACTAGACATATTATTCATAGATTTGGCATCATCAAACGTTAACTATAGATCAAGGGACATCGTTTGTGTCCAAAGAGGTGAGGAAATTTACCGAATTATATAAGATCAAGTTGCTCAATTTATCTCTGTACTATCCTCAAGCCAATGGCCAAGCTGAGTCTAGTAATAAGACTTTGATCAAGCACATCAGAAAGAAGATTGAGGAGAATCCAAGGAGGTGGCATGAAGTTTTGTCTGAGGCTCTATGGGCACATCGCATTTCAAGGCATGGTGCTACAAAGGTTACTCCTTTTGAGTTAGTATATGGTCAAGAGGCCGTGTTGTCTGTTGATGTGAATTTGGATGCATATGGACTTACTAAACAAAATGATCTATGAGCTATTGTGTATCATGATTTGATGATGGATAACATCTATGAGGCGACTGATGTGAGATTAAAAGCTCTCAAGGAAATAGAGAAAGATAAAGCTCGAGTTGCCAAAGCATACAATAAGAAAGTCAAAAGCAAATCCTTTCAAGTGGGAGAATTAGTATAGAAAACCATACTACCAATTGGATCGAAGAGCAATCAGTTTGGCAAGTGGTCACCTAATTGGGATGGTCCTTACAAAGTGATCAAAGTCATATTCAAAATTCTATATGCTAGAGACATTGCAAGGTGAACGTCTCATAAAAGCAATCAATGGAAGGCACTTGAAAAAGTACTTTCCTAGTGTTTGGCAAGAAGCCTAAATGCTCTCCAATGGCCGATACATGTATCGCTTTTAGAACAAAAATGGCCGATGTATACATTGCCCTTAGTCACTGAGCAGCCAATGAGATGGGTATCGTTGCTATTTGGTTTTATTCTTGATTGATCAAGTGTTTTCAGGTTCATGCATCATTCACCTAAAAACAGGAGGGCATATGTTGACAATCAAAATTGTCCATTCTATGAAGTCATCGATGTGAGGATGGACTAAACCATCATGTTCCAGAGTCTAGATGAAGGAGTTGTTCCCTCAAGAAAATCTCACCCTACCAGAACTTCTAACCCCCTATCACAACCCCTCATTTTCGCCTGGAGGTTCTGAGTTTGTGCTAAAATTAGAACTTCTGACCCCCTATCAGAACTTCTGATTTTCGCTTAGAAGTGCTGGCTTTGTGCGGAAATTAGAACTTCTAACCCCCCATCAGAACTTCTGATGTTCGCCTGGAGGTGCTGGCTTTGCGCGAAAATCAGAACTTCTGACCCCCTATCAGAACTTCTGATTTTCGCAGTCCAAATCAGGGAGAGTGCAAACTTGATCCCAACTCTTCCAAACTCGTGGAAAACTTGGAGATTAAGTCTTGGAGAGGTTTCCTACTAGAATAAGACCACCCCCATCTATGTATATAAGAGGATAATGGCCGATTGAGTTTCCATCTATCCAATCATCATACAAACCAATCTACAAACTCCCTTTTACCCTCTTCTCCAACCTCCATGCTGTCATCCCTTGATCCACGATCAAGGATGGCACCCTAGGCTTGCCGTCCAACCTAGGGCAACCCGGCGACGTCCTTGCCCTGATGGGGTCCCTCCCAGGCGAGAGCTTCGCCGGTTTCTTTGCTAGTTTGCCTGAAAACTAGCCGGTTCTTCGTCACGCAAGCAAGTTGGTTATCCTTTGGTGGTTTGCTTGTAAACCTCTCCATTCTTTACCATGAAAGAGTGATATCTTCGCTGCGTTCTTCGGTCCATAGCGGCCCGGGCGTTCAAGGCCCTATTGTTGTGTGATTCGGATCACTTCCGACGTCTACAACTCAAAAAATCATAGAAAAAGGAAAATTTTAGATTCGAGAGAGGAGAACAAGTGGAGCTCGAAAGTGATCTTTGGATTACTTCATGATGTAGATTATAAGCCACTTCTAGTGGATCTCAAAACTATGGATGGCAAAACTCAAATCAAAAGAGTCCCTCCTTTGTCTATCTTTCTAACCCTAACCAAAAACTTTCAACTAAACAAATGAGAATCTAATCTTCAAGGGGCTTGGCTAACAATCAGGCACTTTGCTATTTCCTAAGGAGCACCATACAAGAAGTACTCATTACAATACCTCGAGTGGTGAAATCGTTCAGAATTTTCAACATTCATCCAACGGACCCAATGCCTTCTCAACTCTGCTTCGTCTCGACGCAAGATTCGAGATTTCACTACCCGTCTGCCGATCTACCACTCACCCCAATCCACCAAACGACGGTTTTGAGGACCGAACCGACAAACCCCTTATGCATGCTTCACCAGGCGTGACTAAGTGATGTTAATGCGCGTGTTCAACATTTGCCAAGCTCTGACGCCTTCGCCTTCCATCTTCTTCACCATCCCCGATGTAGATGCAAGTCCAGCCTCCACCAAAGTGCTACAATGCTATTGTTCTCCTCCTTGACTAAGTTGACACCGTCTTCATCACCCATGTACTTTTGCTCATGTGTCCAATGTTAGCCGCACATGATCAATTCTGCAGCCTCCGGTTTCACGGTCCAAGCCATCTCGTCCGTCCTTCACCGTTCTTGGTTCATCGTGCACGGGCTCCACACTTAACGTTTTTCATCTCCGTCGACCGTCTTAGGGGAAACCAAATACCTGCACATTCACAAGTGAAGAGACATGTACAACACAAACGACACAACTCGACACATAGATGACCAATGCAACGTTTCAACTTACCTTTCAACTTCAAAATACATATAGAAGGTAGAATAATTCTATTCCATGCTGTCCACTCCACACTATCTGCACGTTGTTATCTTGCATTAATTGGCACGTACTCTCCCAACCACCATGCTCATTAATCAGTACGAATGTCCTGTAGAGAAAGATGCGTCTAGCTACCTACCCCGCAGCGAGGTACCGTTTAGTTTCTAAAATTTTGTAAAATTTCTCAAGATTTTCCGTCACATCGAATCTTTGGACGCATGCATAAAGCATTAAATATAAATAAAAAATAAAATTAATTACACAGTTTAGATGAAATTCATGAGACAAATCTTTTAAGCCTAATTAAACTATGATTAGATACTAATTATCAAATAACAATAAAATGCTACAGTACAATTTCCCAAAAATTTTCGCCAACTAAACCGGGCCCGAATGGAAAGCAGTAACGATTTCCAATCAATCATCGTACTCGTACGTGTATGTGAAGCAGCGTGTATCTCACGTTGGATCTAAACACTATAAATGCCACCAGGCTACAAGCATCTCTCCTCTCACTCCAAAGCCATCAAACCAATCGAGCTCCAGCTCTGAAAGCATCCCTTAGCAGCAAGCTGCTACTAGCTACGAATATTTGGAGGGAAAAAGAAAACATCTAAGATATATAGCATCATTTTCGTTTGATTAACCAGCCCGAAGCCATGGGTACTAGTGACGATAGAGCGGTCACTTCTCTAGTGTTGTTCCTTGTGTGCATGGCTAGCCGCTCCTTGGGTACCACTGAAGCCGTGGTTGAGCTGCAGAGCCGCTCATTAGTCCCATCGATCTACGTGTTTGGTGATTCGATAGTCGATGTCGGAAATAATAATTTCGGCCCAGTTGATTGCAAGTTTTTTCACTTTCTCTTCATCACATTAAATCTTTGGACACATGCATAAAGTATTAAATGTAGATAAAAAAATAACTAATTACACAGTTTGATTGTAAATTACGAGACGAATCTTTTGAGCCTAGTTAGGCCATGATTGGACAATAATTATCAAATACAAACGAAAATGCTACAGTGCCAAATACTGATTCCTAACCTCAATATAAATAAGGCCTTCCTGCCGCCGGCTGCGCCCCGTATGCGATCTCCGTACGGCATCGACCTAAACACTTCGACGGCACCGGCATGGCAGGGCGGTTCACGAATTTACTTACTATATATGTATATAATATGCATGCTTATGTTCTTTTTGTTAATTATATATGGATATTCTTTACAGATGCTAATGAAACTCCACTCTCATGGCTTTTCAAATCGTGACTTCAAGTCCTCAACCATATGTTGTTTTTACATTTCGTGTGTAACTATAAAACTATATATAGCAACATCACTGTTTCAACACATCGATCATGCAATATATATAGCCTCCATACAGGTATCTTGATTGCAATTTTCACATGTAGGGATGTTTACGTAATACTCCCTGGATTTCAAATTATAAGTCATTCCAACTTTCTTAGAGAGTCAAAGCAAAGTTTGACCAAAATTATAGAGAGAATAACAAAGATTTATGATGTCAAATAGATATACTACGAAAATATAATTAACGAAAAATCTAATGATACTTATTTGATGCCATAAGTCACTGCGTAAGAAACATTTTTTAGGGGCGGCTCGTAACCCTTTGTAGGGACGGTTTTGCCAGCCGCCCCTACGAAGGGGTGGCTACAAATCGTTGATTTGTAGAGGCGGTTCCCAGACCGCCATCAATTTTTAGGAATCACGAAAAGGGGCAAAAAATAACATTTTTTTAATCCGAGGAGGTCCCCACCGACAGCCACACACACCCACTCTATCATTGCAGCATTTTTCATGATTTTTGAACACTTTGTGTCGGCTGGCTTTCGAACCCGCAACCTCTCGCTCGCGCGTAAACTCCTCTACCACTGCACCTGACGATCACTTGTGTCTATGTTCCATTTTGGTTCCCCACATATTATACAAAACTGAGCATAAATTGATTATTTGAGGCCTTAAACTAATTCAAATGAAAAAAGTTGTCAACTACAAAGTTTTATAACTTTTCGAGATCTACAACTTTCATTTTGGTAGTTTCTCCATCCGAGGTCACTTATAGAATTTGAATTTCAAATTTATGAAATTCGAACGTAGTTTTCCATGCAAGATGATTTCAACTGAGAAAGTTATCAACTACAAAGTTTCATGACTTTTCAAGATCTACAACTTTCATTTTTACTGTTTGTCCATCCGAGGTCGTTTAAAAAATTCAAATTTCATTTTTTTGGAAATTCAAACATAGTTTTTCTTGACAAGATGATTTCAAATCAAAAAGTTATCAACTACAAAATTTCATAACTTTTCGAGGTCTAGAACTTTCATTTTGGTTATTTCTCCATCCGAGGTTGTTTATAAAATTTGAATTTTAGTGCTTAATTTTTAATACTCGGCGTCTATTTGTAGGGGCACTTCAATATTGAGTCGCCTCTACAAATTCGATTTGTAGGGGCGGCTGGATATAGAGCCGCCCCTACAAATCGGACCATTTGTAGGGACGACTGATAACACCGGCCGCCCCTACAAATTCATTTGTAAAGGTGGCTCATTTGACAACCATTTGTAGGGGCGGCTCAATATAGAGCCGCCCCTACAAAGAAAGGAAGGCGTTGCTATAAATTGTTTTTTGTAGTAGTGAGTGTTATTATTTTATTATATAAATTTAGTCAAACTTAAAATGTTTTGACTTTTCAAGAAAGTTAGAATGACTTATAATTTGAGATGGAGGAAGTACTTTGGTACATTTGACTTCACAGATCCAAGACACAACAAAGTAAAAGAATCACATTTGTATTCTCTAATTAATAGAGACGGATACATCTAAGGTTCGTATTTGTAAATGATCAGACAGCCTTCAAACAAACGTCTGCCTCACTTAATCATTTTTCAGATGCAAGTATTTTATGGTGAACGCCGAGACTATTAACTGAGGCAAGTGTCCTGTAAAGTTCAGTCACTGTAAATTGATTAACAGAGGCAGATAAAAATAACTACTAACAGAGATGGACACTCTAAGGATCCGCCTCTAGAATTTTGATTAAGTATTAATAGAGGCGGACATCTTTAGAGGCATGCCTCTAGAAATAGTTGTATAAAAAATAATTTATAATTTTCATATTAAGTTTGATGAAAACAAACATTAAATGAAAATTATAGTTCTCGATGTGATCTACAACTTTGTAGTTGAGAAGCTTTTCTTTTGAAATTGTTTAAAGCGCTAAAATGTTGTTTTAAGTTCTTAGATGTTAAAATTTAAAAATTTCAAACAACCTGAAATGTTGACATGGTTTGTAACAAAGCTCTGGTTCTCAATGTAGTCTACAAAATTGTAGTTGAAAAGTTGTTTTTATTTGTAGTTGTTTAGAGTCTCAAATGTGTTTTACGTTCTTAGATTTTCAAATTAAAATTTTAGATTTTCCAAACAACTTTGAATGCTGACGTGGTTAATATCAAAGTTGTGGTGGTCGACCTGATCTACAAGTTTGTTGTTGATAAATTTTTTATTTGAAGTTGTTTAGAGTCTCCAATATTTGTTTTAAATTAATATATTTTGATATTATAATTTTTAAAATTTTCAAACAATGTTGGATGGAGGCATGTCCTATGCTAATGTTTTATGACAAGATTTAAAACTTTGTAGTTGAAACTTTTTTTATTTAAGTTTTTTAAGTAGCTAAAATATTCATACAAGATTATGAAACGTTGATACAAAATATAGCATCCTATATATACTTACAAAAGATGCAGTGGTAGGGAGGTGTTATGTCAGTTGAAGGTTGCAAGTTTGAGTGTTGAGAAGTACATATTTTTTTGTGCGATTTAAAAAGGCAGGTCGGGCTGTCCGCCTTGCTCGTCGCTGAAAATACTTCCTATAGTAATGAAAGATATAAATTATTGCAATATTGATGGCTATTACAACAACGATTAACTTGGATATTTGTGGGTATACATGATTAGCTCCTATACTGCTATATATACAGTTGCCATGCATGAGCCCATGAGCAATAAACAGGTATAGCAATTCATCAATGTTTATTATATGTACAGCGCGACGTCTGGGGTTCATGAAGAGTCCAGCGGCTTACCTCTCGTTGACACCGTTAACAAATCTGGACCTATTGAAGTGCCGAGTTGGTGCCAATTAGGCTTCTGGCGGATCCGGCATTCTCAACACCACGGTATGCTCATATATAAGCTGTTTTTTAGATTGAGATGCTGCTCATAAGCTGTGTATATACATTACACATATTATTGCTTCTTATGATGAGTCACTACCGGAAACAGTAGTTTTGCCGTGTGCTATGGACACTCGGCAAAGCCCGAAAAACACTTGGTAAAGAGCACACGGCAGCTACAGTACCAGCAAACAACATCTTTGCCGAGTGTTTTCTGTCGGGCACTCGGCAAAGACTTTGCCGAGAGCCGAAAACGACACTCGGCAAAAAAAAGTACGTTACAAAGCGGAAACGGTCATGGCACGTTTGCGAGTGTCAAATATTAGGCACTCGGCAAAACTGGCCTGTTTGTCGTGTGTCAAACTTTGCGCCCTCGGCAAATCTGGCCCATTTGCCGTGTGTCAAACTCTGAACACTCGGCAAAGCATGCCTTTTTGCCGTGTGTCAAAGATTTTGCCCTCGGCAAATCTGGCCCTTTTGCCGTGTGTCAAAGTATGAACACTCGGCAAAGCTGGCCTTTTTGCCGTGTGTCAAAGAGGGGCCACTCAGCAAAGTGACTCCTTTTGCCGTGTGTCAAAGTATGGGCACTCGGCAAAGACCATTCCAAAATCCACAGAATTTGGCTTTTTAGCCGAGTGTCATAGGGCAGACACTTGACAAAGATGCCATTTTAGTCCCAGAATGCACATAATTTTGCTGCGTGTCTACTTTGCCAAGTGGTTTACAGCTGGCACTTAGCAAAAAGCCTCTTTGCCGAGTGTTACACTCGACAAAGATGCCACAAATAATCAGTTTATTTGGTTTGGTCATAGCCACGACCACATTCAAATAAACATCACATCCATCACAGATAGTTCACAATAGGCATCACATGCAATTCATATAGATATATCGACAACACATAGATGCAAATAAACTTCATAATCCACAAATAGTAATCACAACTCATTCACAACCACAGGTAGTCACAGGTAATCCATAAATGCAAATACAAATAAAATCACAAGTACTTATGCCACGAGTTCACTGCGACAGGGCTTCACTTAGGCCACGAGTTCCACTGCAACGGGGCTAGGGCATGAGGCTCATTCGATGCCGCCGATTGATGCTGCATAAAGGAGAAGGGATTGGCATGTGTGAGACAAGATTAAACAACATTGCATACTTTGTTTTTTGAATTTGTGATGCAAATGTCAATGATTTTAAGTAAAATTTTGAAACCACATTTTAATCTAACTGCTGCTGCTATTTTACATAGCCTGAGATTTAAAACCATGTTCCCAGCTATGAGTAGACGCAACATCCAGTTGTGCTATCCAGAAATAATGGTGCCCACCCTATCAGGCCACGACCAAAGGACAGAGACAGGCTACTGAATCGGTGAATCCTACTTGTATTTATTACAAAAGTAGTAATAATGGCTCTGTTCGGCTTATCCTATATTCGGTTTATTCGGCTTGTTTTTCAGTCGGAACAGCGTTTTTTTTCTCACAACAATTCAGCCAGAACAGTGTTTTTCAGCCAATTTTAACCAAGATTTAGACCAGCGAACGGGGCCAATAAGATTTAAACTAAGCGCACGTCCATGTGGGAGACAGCTCATCTAGTATTTGACAAAATATGTATTTTTATATAAGATTATTTGTAATATATGTTGTAAAGATATGATTGGAGCATGTAATACAGTACTAATTTAAAATACTTTATTAATTACCTTTTTTTGTAGATTTAAGCAGAATCTAATCTAATCTAATCTATCTATATAGTTCATACCCACTAGCAATTAATTCTGCTAAAGCTCAACCCTCGTGCTGCCACGTCACCTCTATTAATTTGTCAACTGCGGGCTTCATCTACCTCCGGCTGCCATCTCTGCAGCTTCCTCTCGACACTGCATCACATTACTGCTATATCGATTTCTCTACCACAACAATTACTGGAAACGCATACAGAAGAAACCGGACCATCGCAGCTGCTTCCACATCTGTAATAGCTGAAGAAACTGAACCATGCATCACCACTGCCTTCACGTTTATTTATAATAATAGCTGTGTGTGTATGCCTGGATACTGTAGAGAGCTAATAAAGACACCATTGCTGGACCGCTTTAGCTTAATAAGTTTTCTAATTAACAGTAGCTATATGATTTTCTTTAATAATACTTATGTGTTTGTTCACAGGCTTAAGAACCATCGATCCTCGAAATAGAAGTCTTTAGTTTGTGCCATATACTGCACAATATATTATGGGCTTGTTTATAGGATCATGTATTTTCGTTTTAAGCTTGCGTATTTCACATGATATCTACGTGTAATGTGAATATTGCTATATTATAACGTTTTTCTTTTCTACTAGAACCATCTGTGCTGCGAAGCTTACAGATTATGCGTAGGTCTATTAGAATAACATTTTGTTACCTATTATCCATAAATTAAATTGTTAACTTCATATATGAATGTACGGGAATCTGATTCAGCATGCTGACACGCACCGAGGACTATTACATGAAGGTCAACATCGACATCATTAATATCAAGGTAAACACATATTTTAAATAACTGACAATCTCTAGATGACATTTTGAATAACTTTACTCTCTTTTAAAGGATGCAAAGTAAGATTGATTCTGCATAAACTAGATTATAAGGTTGTAAAGTGACTCACAGTGTCTGAAACAGTATTTGGAGTAGGAGGAGGAGGGGCTGGAAACGGTGGTGGAGGTTGACCGGTTGCAGCATAAACACCCCTCATATATTCAAACATCTGAAGCTCCATCCTCTGCCGCTCTGTCACCATCTCTGCCTCCATCCTCTGGCGCTCTGCTTCCGTCCTCTGGCGCTCTGCCTCCATCTTCGCCTCTAGCTCCTCCTGGTGCCTCGTTTCTTATTCTAGCTGAGCCTATAATATTTCATCCCAATGTTACAATGCAATGCAAAAGTATGTAAAAATCAATGAACGATGAATAAAACAGAAATAACCTGGAGTGCGTTCATCTAGAACCGTGTAGAGTCCGGCCGTGGGCGTATCGCCGGACTGGAACCCGTGCTCCGTGCTCGAATCCGGGAGAGAGTGGGAGTACTGGCCGTGTCGATGGTGCCATCGCCAATCCAGAACTGGCCATGCTTCTTGTCTCCTCCCGCCCTCATGACCACTTCTCCATCAAGGTCATGGGAGCTCGGATCATACTCTGGGCCACGGACTTGCCTTGCCATCGATGTGTATCCTTCGAGACGGCTGTGGACGGACTCGTTGCTGTACGCTGAGGGCGGGTCCTCTGGGTTGTAGACGACGTTGGACGTCGCCTTCCCCTTGTGGGCCAAAGCATATGCCATGAACTAGGTGCAGGGCTGGCCACCATGTGACGCCGACTACAAAAAAAGCAATATGATTAGAAATTATGTAGAGTTGAGCCTTAGAATAAAGAAATGAATTCGCGTACTCATCTAGCCACGTATTCTGAGAGGTTGAGGTTGTCTTGATGGTGTGTTGGACCCAGCATTAGCAAACGCCGCTCCCGACAAGCATTGTGATTCTCCTGCCACGCGGGGTCACACCACCTTTCCACCATCCGGGCCCAGCACTGCATATCGTGGGCGCACCAACAGGGAGGCACCTACGTCATCAAGTATATGACATAAGAAGATGAAATTAAGCGCAATTAATCTCAGAAAAAATAAGTATTAATGTTCTATATTTACCTTCATGTATTGTTCCGAGGTCAGGCTCATGGTTCTTGCCGCCCTTTTAGGGATCCTCTCTCTAAGAAATTCTACGTGGTATTGGATCACAGCCTGGATGCGCGCCTCGTAGTGCATGTCCTTGACATGTTTCTTGGTGGCTTTATCAGCCACAACATCCACCTTAGCCTCGTATCCCTCCTCGCATCTAAAGAAATCCTGCATATAGACATGATATGTTCGATGTATTGAGCAATGTAGTGCGAGAAAGACTTACCCAAAGCTCGGCCTTGACACGCTGTGCCCTATCGGCGAAACACCTGCCACCTCGACCAGTGTTGTCGGAGGCGGCGGCATAGTGGGCCCACGTGTAAGCTGGCTCGACAGTTCCGCCAAACTACACCAGGCCAGGGAACTTTTCCTTGATCAAAAGACCAAGGATACCGTTCACATGGCGTGCGTGATCACCCCCACCGATCTTCCTACAACCCCTGTCCAAGTGATTAAGATAAATTAATAGTTTCTATTATAATTTTGAACATATCAAACAAAAAATTAGTGATAACATATAAAGTTACTTCTCTCCATCGGGTCGAATCAACGGGCGTCTCTCAAGAGGTATCGGCCGCTTCAGGAGGGTCGAGGGACCTCGCAACCACACACCTGTACTAGAGGAAGAGGTACCCCCTATCTCCTCCTCCATCCCTACCTCCTCCTGCACCCATGCCTCCTCCTCCACCTGTACCTCCTCCTCAGAGGATGAGTGAGCGGAAGGTAACTCAGACGGCGACAAAGGTACAGGTGACGGTGGCCTCATCTTGCCTCCACCGTTCGCTCTACCCTTGGGTCTACCCCGAGGTCTCTTCCCGGACCCCTCAGCTGCATCGAACCCTTTACTCGCCACTGTCACTTTTGAGTAAAGCGACATTATCCTCCTCATACCGCCCACCTTGAAGGTCCTAATATGGCTAGAGGGGGGTGTGAATAGCCTATTTAAAAATCTACAAATCAACTAGAGCACTTTGATTAGTATGACAAATAGCGAAATGCAAACTTGCTCTAGCTCTACAAGGGTTGTAAGCCATCTATCCAACAATTCTAGTTGCAATGATTACTAGGCACACAACTTGCAATGTCACTACTCATTAAGAGCTCTCAATCTTGCTACTCTAAAGAGCTCCACTAGATGAACTTAAAATAACAAAGCAAGCTCTCAAATTTAATTACACTAAGGAGCTTGCCACAACTAGTTTGCAAGAATATAAATGAGTGAGTAGGGTGATTATACCGCCGTGTAGAGGAGTGAACCAATCACAAGGTGAATATTAAATCAATCACCGGGAGAATACCAAATGGCAAGAGAAAACCAATTTTCTCCCGAGGTTCACGTGCTTGCCAACATGCTACATCCCCATTGTGTCGACCAACACTTGGTGGTTCGACGGCTAAGAGGTGTTGCACAAACCTCGTCCACACAATTTGGACACCGCAAGAACCTACCCACAAGAGACGTAACTCAATGACATGAGCAATCCAATAGAGTTACCTTTTGGTGCTCCGCTGGGGAAGGTACAAATCCCCTCACAATCACCGGAGATGGCCATGAACAATCACCGACTCGTGCCAATCCTCCTCTGCTACACCAAGCCGTCTAGGTGGTGGCAACCACCAAGAACAATAAGTGAATCCCGCAGCAAAACACGAACACCAAGTGCCTCTAGATGCAATCACTCAAGCAATGCACTTGGATTCTCACCCAATCTCACAATGATGGAGATGAGTGGGAGGGCTTTGGCTAAGCTCACAAGGTTGCTATGTCAATGCAAATGGCCAAGAGAGTGAGCTTGAGCCGGCTATGGGGCTTAAATAGAAGCCCCCATGAAATAGAGTCGTTGTACTCCTTCACTGGACACAACACGGGGTGACCGGACGCTTCGGTCAAATCGACCGGATGCTGGACCTCAGCATTCGGTCACGCGATGCATGCCATGTGTCCCCTCTCTTCAAATGTTGACCGCTCGATCTCAACGGTCAAGTGATGACCGGATGCGCTGCTGCGAAGTGACCGGACACTGGACCTCAGCGTCTGGTCATTTCCAGTAAGGTTCCATTCATGCAAAATCACGACCGGACGCGTCCAGTTATGCTCGATCGGACACACCCAGTGTCCGGTCACACAACATCATCATACGTCAGACTGACCGGACTCAGGCCTTGAGCGTCCGGTTAGTTTTCGCGCCAGCGTCCGGTCATGAGACCGAAGCAGCACGCCCTCTGCTGCTACTGACCGGACATGCCGGTCCAACCGAGACCAGCGTCTGGTCACTTACAGTGACCTCCGTCTTTTCTGTATAGGGCGCCGGTGGCACCATCGGACTGTCCACACTCTACGGGTGGACACTCCACCAGTGAAGTTTCTTACCCTTGCTCAAATGTGCCAACCACCAAGTGTATCACCTTATGCACATGTGTGTTAGCATATTTTCACAAACATTTTCAAGGGTGTTAGCACTCCACTAGATCCTATATGCATATGCAATGAGTTAGAGCATCTAGTGGCACTTTGATAACCGCATTTTGATACAAGTTTCACCCCTCTTACTAGTAGGCTATCGATCCTAAATGTGATCACACTCACTAAGTGTCCCGATCACTAAAATAAAATGGCTCCTACTATTTATACCTTTGCATTGAGCCTTTTGTTTTTCTCTTTCTTCTTTTCCAAGTTCAAGCATTTGATCATCACCATGCCATCACCATCACCATGATCTTTACCATTGCTTCATTACTTGGAGTAGTGCTACCTATCTCATAATCACTTTGACAAACTAGGTTAGCACTTAGGGTTTCATCAACTAACCAAAACCAAACTAGAGCTTTCAATTCCCCCTTTTTGGTAATTGATGACAACCCTTACACAAAGATATGAATTGAGATTTAATTGAATCCACATTGCTTGCCCAAGTATATTTACCGTGTGTAAAAGAATATGGACAAGTTTCATGAACTCCAAATGGTAGCAATTGCTCCCCCCTACATATGTGCTAAGAGTTTGGATTGTAGCTAGCACATATGCTTAGATAGGAAATATAGGAGACAATTTCTACCAAATGATACTAAGGTATAAGAGATGGACCTTTGAAGCGTGATACCAATTGAAGTGCACCAATATACCATCCTTAGCACCATTGGTAACTAAACATACATAAAAACTAGAATACCCCATGAGATCAACATTACAAGCAAGGGTCTAGTTTCCATAGAATGAACATAAGTATAGTTACTTTAGCCTATGCATGCTAGTTTCTCATTTCATCATTCAAGCCTATAACTAGCATACACCACACAAGCATGGATATTGAAATTTAAAACTTGTGTCATGCAAGCAAATATATGAAATGCACATTCAAATACAACATACAAGTTTATGAGCTTGCTCCCCCCTACTTATGTGCATTTTTTATTGATCCCCTTACAATGTCATTTCATTTGTTTTCATTTGTTTGCTCCTCCTATTTTCCTATTTTTGTGAATTTCTCTCCCCCTTTTTCAACAATTAGCACAGAAGGTGAGCTCAAATTATAGATAGGTTGATGTGAAATTAGGATCATTTTCCCAATTTGGTTCAATCTAGATTACTTGCAAAAAGATATTTAACTCGGTTTGATCCAAGGACAAGCTTCTTCACACCTCCAAATAAGGGTTATCTTTTACTATGTTGAGTTAAACACTTGTAGCTTATTTTCTAGATCAAACACTAGGTTTACAAGCCCACAAACATGTCATATGCTACCACTAGATCATTTCAAACATACAAGCAATAGTGGTACCATACAAGCATCAAATTCATTTGATTTTAATGAATGAGCCTAGGACATGATAGGAATGACTAGATGCACTAAACAAGTCCTTAGCAATGGATGGATGACATGTCAATCAACTTTACCTTGCTTTGCTCGAAGGAGAGGCATGTCATATAATGGGGGGTGCATCAACACATATTGGAGAAGTCAAGTATGTTCAATTCATTCCTTAACTTGCAAAACCTCTTTTCATCAAGTGGCTTGATGAAGATATCAGCAAGTTGATCTTTGGTGCCCACACTCTCAATGCAAATGTCCCCTTTTTGTTGGTGATCTCTTATGAAATGATGGCGGACATCAATATACTTTGTTCTTGAATGTTGAACTAGGTTGTTGGTGAGCTTTATGGCACTCTCATTGTCACATAGCAATGACACTTGCTTGGATTTGATTCCAAAGTCACTCAAAGTAGCCTTCATCCAAAGTAATTGAGCACAACAACTACTGGCCGAAATGTACTCCGCTTCAGCGGTTGAAAGTGCTACACTATTTTGCTTCTTTGATGACCAAGACACAAGTGATCTTCCCAATAGTTGACATGTGCCCGATGTGCTCTTTCTCTCAACTTTGCATCCCGCATAATCGGAGTCTGAATATCCAATCAACTCAAACCTTGCTCCTTTGGGATACCACAATCCAACATTTTGTGTATGCTTCAAGTACCTCAATATTCTCTTTGTTGCTTTCGAATGACTTTCTCTTGGTGAGGCTTGGAATCTAGCACACATGCATACAATAAACATCACATCCGGCCTTGATGCGGTCACATAGAGTAGGCTTTCAATCATAGACCGATACATCTTTTGATCCACCATGTTGCCACTAGAATCACTATCCAAGCTTCCACTTGTTCCTATTGGTGTACTGATAGCTTTACTATCTTCCATTCCAAACTTCTTGAGCATGTCCTTGATATACTTGTCTTGACTCACAAATATGCCATTCTTCTTTTGCTTTATTTGAAGACCAAGGAAGTAGCTAAGCTCTCCAATCATGGACATCTCAAACTCACTTGCCATCATCTTGCCAAACTCCTTACAAAAATCTTAATTTGTTGACCCAAATATGATATCATCAACATAGATTTGCATTACAAACAAGTCATTTCCAAGCTTCTTGGTGAAGAGAGTGGTGTCAACCTTTCCCATCTTGAATCCCTTAGAGAGTAGGAAATCCCTCAATCTCTCATACGCTGCTCTAGGTGCTTGTTTTAATCCATACAAAGTCTTTCTCAACTTGTAAACATAGTTGGATTTCTTTTTATCTTCAAAACCAGGAGGTTGCTCAACATACACAAGCTCATTGATGTACCCATTGAGGAATGCACTCTTCACATCCATTTGGTATAACTTGATGTTGTGGGCTCAAGCATAGGCTAACAAGATCCTAATTGCTTACAAATCTTGCAATAGAGGCATATGTTTCTCCAAAGTCAAGACCTTCAACTTGTGTGTAACCTTGAGCCGCTAATCTTGTTTTATTCCTTATTACTATCCCATCTTGATCTTGCTTATTCCAAAAGACCCACTTGGTTCCAATCACATTATGATCCTTAGGCCTCTCAACTAACTCCCATACTTGGTTTCTTGTGAAGTTGTTTAGCTCTTCATGCATAGCATTGACCCAATCAACATCCTTTAAAGCTTCATCTATCTGCTTAGGTTCAATGGATGACACAAATGAGAAGTGCTCACAAAATGAAGCCAACGTTGATCTAGTTTGCACACCTCTTGAAATATCACCAATGATAGTGTCCAATGGATAATCTCTTGCAACATTGGTTGGTTGAAGTACTTGCACTTGATTGCTTGCATTTTATTGATCACTTGGTTGAGATGATGAACTAGCCACTTGTTGTTGATCTTGCACTTTGTCATGACTAGCACTTGCTTGAACTTGATCATGAGAACCACTAGCTTGCACATTTGAGTTAGAGAGCACTTGATTCTTGTCATCTTCAACATCAATCACCTCTCTAGGCCTTATATCACCAATGTCCATATTCTTCATTGCATTGACCAATTGAGTGCCTCTTACATCATCTAGATTCTCATCTTCCTCTTGGGAACCATTTGTTTCATCAAACTCCACATCATGAACCTCCTCAAGAGTACCACTAGCCAAATTCCAAACTCTATAAGCATTGCTAGTAGTGGAGTATCCAAGCAAGAAACCTTCATCACATTTCTTTTCAAACTTGTTCAATCTAGTGCCTTTCTTCAATATGTAGCATTTACAACAAAAAACTCAAAAGTATTCTATGTTGGGCTTTCTTCCATTCAAAAGCTCATAAGGTGTCTTCTCCATCATGGGGTGACAATAGAGTCGGTTGCTATAATAGCAAGCCATGTTGATTGCTTCGGCCCAAAATGAATGACTCACATTGTACTCACTCAACATTGATCTTGCCATATCAATCAAAGTTCTATTCTTCCTTTCAACTAAGCCATTTGATTAAGGAGTGTACTTGGCCGAGAATTGATGTATAATTCCAAATTCATCACACAACTCATCAATTCTAGTGTTCTTGAATTCACTACCATTGTCACTTCTAACTTTCTTGATGGTTGTTTCAAACTCATTGTGAATGCCCTTGACAAATGATTTGAATGTTGTAAACACATCACTCTTGTCAACAAGAAAGAATACCCATGTGTATCTAGTGAAATCATCCACAATCACAAATCCATATTTGTTTCCACCAATGCTTGTGTATGTGGTTGGTCCAAATAAGTCCATGTGCATCAACTCAAATGCCTTAGATGTGCTCATCATGCTCTTATTAGGATGTGTGTTACCAACTTGTTTTCCGGCTTGACATGCACTACATAGCTTATCCTTCTCAAATATGACATCTTTCAAACCTCTAACTAAGTCATGCTTAATCAACTTGTTCAATTGTTTCATTCCAACATGACCAAGACTTCTATGCCATAACCAACCCATGCTAGACTTAGTGATCAAACATGTTGTCAATTGAGCTTCTCTAGCATTGAAATCAACCAAGCATAGATTTTCATATCTAAATCCTTTGAATATCAAGTTAGAGCCATCTACACTTATAATGTCTACATCATCCACACCAAATATGCACTTGAAACCAAGATCACACAATTGAGCTACCGACAAAAGGTTGAAGTTCAAGCTTTCTACTAGTAGCACATTGGAAATGCTCAAGTCATTGAATATTGCAATCTAACCAAGCCCTTTGACATTGCCGTTGCTAGTGTCACCAAATGTGATACTATCAATCCCATTGCTCTTGTTTTCATTGATTGAATTGAACATTCTTGGATCACCGATGATGTGTTGTGTGCACCCACTATCAAGCACTCAATGCCTTCCTCCGGCTTTATAATTGACCTACAAAAGAAGATCAATTCTTTTTAGGTATCCAAACTTGCTTAGGTCCTTAAAGGTTAGTTACCAAGGTCTTTGGTACCCAAATGGCCTTCTTTTTTGGGCCCACAATTGGTGTACCAATGAACTTAGCCTTCACACCATTGGCACCCTTAACAAGCATGTAACAAGAATCAAATTTAATTGAGGATACAATAGGTAGCTTGTTCTTATTAATCTTGCAATATTGCTCTACATGCCCAACTTGCTTGCATCTATTGCAAAACCGACCATTGCCCTTCACAAAGTTAACTTTGGGAGTGACAAAGGCTGCCTTGCCTTTCTTGGGGGTATAGCCTAATCCCTCTTTGTTGAGAGAAAACCTTTGGCTACCCAAGCACTTTAGCAAGCGGGCATCTCCACCATAGGCATTGCCTAAGGCACGAGTGAGCTCATTCACCTCCTTCTTGAGGGTCTCATTTTCCACCATTAATGAGGCATCACAAGTGAGACCATCACTCAAAGGTGAAGTAGAAGTAGTAGTGCTACAAGAAGTGTTAGTGGGAGCAACTACAATAGGCTTATAAAAAGATTCATGAATAAGATCACATGTTAGTCCCACATCACATGATACATTCACTTGCTCCTTCTTGGCTTCCTCTATTTTGACTTGCTCTATGAGAGAGGAGTGAGCCTTTTCAAGCTTAGAGTGAGCTTTGCCAAGCTTCTCATGGGCTTCCATTAGCCTCTCATGAGTGGCATTGAGCTCATCAAGGGATTGCTCAAGAAATTTGAATTTCTTGTTCAATTCCTTGCACTCATTTCTCTTCATCTCAAAGCAAGTATGCACTTGCTCACACATGTCCATGAGCTCCTCCTTGGAGTATTCCTCATCATCATCATCACTCCTACAAGCATCACTTTCACATTCATCATCATTACTCACATCATAATTTACCTTGGTAGGTTTTGCCATGAGGCATGTCGAAGGAATGTCGAAGATGGAGGGCTTGTTGTTGATGGCGATGCTTGCTAGTGCTTTCTTGATAGATTTCTTGCCATCATCACTCGATTCATCACTATCCGAAGAGCCATCACTATCCCAAGTGACCACATAGCCTCCACCCTTCTTCTTCTTTTGGAAGGTCATTCTCTTCTCCTCCTCCTTTTCTTTCTTATCCTTCTTGTGCTTCTTCTTCTCATCCTCATCATTGTCACTATTATAGGGACAATTTGCTACAACGTGATCGGGACTCTTGCAATTGTAGCATCTTCTCACATATTCTTTGCTTTTGGTGTGATCTTTTCTCTTTCTTGCACCATAGCCCTTCTTCTTCATGAATTTTCCCATCTTGCGTACAAAGAGGGCCATAGCTTCATCATCAATATCACTAAGATCATCATCATCACTTGATTCTTTCTTGGACTTGCCCTTTTTCTTGGATGATGATGAGCTAGCCTTGAATGCTATACTCTTCTTCTTCTTGTCTTCTTCCTTCTTGTCATCCCCCTCCCTTTCCACACAGTATGTCTCTTGGGTCATGACATCACCTAGTACTTGGTTAGGGGTAATCTCCTTCAATCCTCCTCTTATGATAAGCAATCTCAATATCTCAAATCTTGGAGGTAAGCACATCAAGAACTGATGAGAGATATCATCATCCTTGATCTTCTCTCCTAAGGCCTTCAAGTCATTTACAATCACTTGCAACCGATGGAACATTTCCGGAATGCTCTCATCTTCCTTCATCTTGAAGCTTGTCAACTTATCCTTGAGAATGTACAACTTAGCACTCTTCATCGCCGGTGTGCCCTCATATGTTTCCTCCAATCTACTTCACACCTCATTTGCTCTTTCATAATCCTTGATTTGCTCAAACACCTTGGAATCAATGGCATTGTATATGGTGTTGAGAGCCATTGTATTGCATTGCTTGTTGGTCTTGTCTTGGTTGGTGGGGTCATCGGGATCAACGATAGCATAGTCATTCTCGGTCACCTCCCATACTTGATCATTGATTGAACCAAGATACATCCTCATCTTTCTCTTCCAATAATCATAGCATGTGCCATCAAAGAACGGTGGTTTGCCCCCACATGGTTGAACACAACTTGAGCCATAATTTGACACCGAGGTTGTTAAGCCTTCAATCAAATGGTGACCATGGCTCTGATACCACTTGAAAGGTCCAAATATGGCTACGGGGTGAATAGCCTATTCAAAAATCTACAAATCAACTAGAGCACTTTGATTAGTATGACAAATAGCGAAATGCAAACTTGCTCTAGCTCTACAAGGGTAGCAAGCCATCTATCCAACAATTCTAGTTGCAATGATTACTAGGCACACAACTTGCAATGTTACTACTCACTAAGAGCTCTCAATCTTGCTACTCTAAAGAGCTCCACTAGATGAACTTAAAATAACAAAGCAAGCTCTCAATTTTAATTACACTAAAGAGCTTGCCACAACTAGTTTGCAAGAATATAAATGAGTGAGTAGGGTGATTATACCGCCGTGTAGAGGAGTGAACCAATCACAAGGTGAATATTAAATCAATCACCGAGAGACTACCAAATGGCAAGAGAAAACCAATTTTCTCCCGAGGTTCACGTGCTTGCCAACACGCTACATCCCCATTGTATAGACCAACACTTGGTGGTTCGGCGGCTAAGAGGTGTTGCATAAACCTCGTCCACACAATTTGGACACCGCAAGAACCTACCCACAAGTGAGGTAACTCAATGACATGAGCAATCCACTAGAGTTACCTTTTGGCGCTTTGCTAGGCAAGGTACAAATCCCCTCACAATCACTGGAGATGGCCACGAACAATCATCGACTCATGCCAATCCTCCTCCGCTACACCAAGCGTCTAGGTGGTGGCAACCACCAAGAGTAATAAGTGAATCCCATAGCAAAACACGAACACCAAGTGCCTCTAGATGCAATCACTCAAGCAATGCACTTGGATTCTCACCTAATCTCACAATGATGGAGATGAGTGGGAGGGCTTTGGCTAAGCTCACAAGGTTGCTATGTCAATGCAAATGGCCAAGAGAGTGAGCTTGAGCTGGCTATGGGGCTTAAATAGAAGCCCCCATGAAATAGAGCTGTTGTACCCCTTCACTGAACACAACACGGGGTGACTGGACGCTTTGATCAAACGACTGGATGCTGGACCTCAGCGTCCAGTCATGTGATGCATGCCATGTGTCCCCTCTCTTCAAATGTTCATCGCCCGATCTCAATGGTCAAGTGATGACCAGATGCGTTGCTGCGAAGTGACCGAACGTTGGACCTCAGCGTCCGGTCATTTCCTGTAAGGTTCCATTCATGCAAAATCACAACCAGATGCGTACGGTCATGCTCGATCGGACACACCCAGTGTCCGGTCACACAACATCATCATATGTCAGACTGGTTGGACTCAGGCCTTGAGCATTCGGTCAGTTTTCGCGCCAGCATCTGGTCATGAGACCGAAGCAGCGCGCCCCCTGCTGCTACTGACTGGACACGCCGGTCCAACCAAGACCAGCGTCCGGTCACTTATAGTGACCTCCGTCTTTTCTGTATAGTGTGCCGGTGGCACTGTCGGACTGTCCACACTCTATGGGCGGACACTCCACCGGTGAAGTTTCTTACCCTTGCTCAAATGTGCCAACCACATATACTTGTCTTGACTCACAAATATGCCATTCTTCTTTTGCTTTATTTGAAGACCAAGGAAGTAGCTAAGCTCTCCAATCATGGACATCTCAAACTCACTTGCCATCATCTTGCCAAACTCCTTACAAAAATCTTAATTTGTTGACCCAAATATGATATCATCAACATAGATTTGCATTACAAACAAGTCATTTCCAAGCTTCTTGGTGAAGAGAGTGGTGTCAACCTTTCCCATCTTGAATCCCTTAGAGAGTAGGAAATCCCTCAATCTCTCATACGCTGCTCTAGGTGCTTGTTTTAATCCATACAAAGTCTTTCTCAACTTGTAAACATAGTTGGATTTCTTTTTATCTTCAAAACCAGGAGGTTGCTCAACATACACAAGCTCATTGATGTACCCATTGAGGAATGCACTCTTCACATCCATTTGGTATAACTTGATGTTGTGGGCTCAAGCATAGGCTAACAAGATCCTAATTGCTTACAAATCTTGCAATAGAGGCATATGTTTCTCCAAAGTCAAGACCTTCAACTTGTGTGTAACCTTGAGCCGCTAATCTTGTTTTATTCCTTATTACTATCCCATCTTGATCTTGCTTATTCCAAAAGACCCACTTGGTTCCAATCACATTATGATCCTTAGGCCTCTCAACTAACTCCCATACTTGGTTTCTTGTGAAGTTGTTTAGCTCTTCATGCATAGCATTGACCCAATCAACATCCTTTAAAGCTTCATCTATCTGCTTAGGTTCAATGGATGACACAAATGAGAAGTGCTCACAAAATGAAGCCAACGTTGATCTAGTTTGCACACCTCTTGAAATATCACCAATGATAGTGTCCAATGGATAATCTCTTGCAACATTGGTTGGTTGAAGTACTTGCACTTGATTGCTTGCATTTTATTGATCACTTGGTTGAGATGATGAACTAGCCACTTGTTGTTGATCTTGCACTTTGTCATGACTAGCACTTGCTTGAACTTGATCATGAGAACCACTAGCTTGCACATTTGAGTTAGAGAGCACTTGATTCTTGTCATCTTCAACATCAATCACCTCTCTAGGCCTTATATCACCAATGTCCATATTCTTCATTGCATTGACCAATTGAGTGCCTCTTACATCATCTAGATTCTCATCTTCCTCTTGGGAACCATTTGTTTCATCAAACTCCACATCATGAACCTCCTCAAGAGTACCACTAGCCAAATTCCAAACTCTATAAGCATTGCTAGTAGTGGAGTATCCAAGCAAGAAACCTTCATCACATTTCTTTTCAAACTTGTTCAATCTAGTGCCTTTCTTCAATATGTAGCATTTACAACAAAAAACTCAAAAGTATTCTATGTTGGGCTTTCTTCCATTCAAAAGCTCATAAGGTGTCTTCTCCATCATGGGGTGACAATAGAGTCGGTTGCTATAATAGCAAGCCATGTTGATTGCTTCGGCCCAAAATGAATGACTCACATTGTACTCACTCAACATTGATCTTGCCATATCAATCAAAGTTCTATTCTTCCTTTCAACTAAGCCATTTGATTAAGGAGTGTACTTGGCCGAGAATTGATGTATAATTCCAAATTCATCACACAACTCATCAATTCTAGTGTTCTTGAATTCACTACCATTGTCACTTCTAACTTTCTTGATGGTTGTTTCAAACTCATTGTGAATGCCCTTGACAAATGATTTGAATGTTGTAAACACATCACTCTTGTCAACAAGAAAGAATACCCATGTGTATCTAGTGAAATCATCCACAATCACAAATCCATATTTGTTTCCACCAATGCTTGTGTATGTGGTTGGTCCAAATAAGTCCATGTGCATCAACTCAAATGCCTTAGATGTGCTCATCATGCTCTTATTAGGATGTGTGTTACCAACTTGTTTTCCGGCTTGACATGCACTACATAGCTTATCCTTCTCAAATATGACATCTTTCAAACCTCTAACTAAGTCATGCTTAATCAACTTGTTCAATTGTTTCATTCCAACATGACCAAGACTTCTATGCCATAACCAACCCATGCTAGACTTAGTGATCAAACATGTTGTCAATTGAGCTTCTCTAGCATTGAAATCAACCAAGCATAGATTTTCATATCTAAATCCTTTGAATATCAAGTTAGAGCCATCTACACTTATAATGTCTACATCATCCACACCAAATATGCACTTGAAACCAAGATCACACAATTGAGCTACCGACAAAAGGTTGAAGTTCAAGCTTTCTACTAGTAGCACATTGGAAATGCTCAAGTCATTGAATATTGCAATCTAACCAAGCCCTTTGACATTGCCGTTGCTAGTGTCACCAAATGTGATACTATCAATCCCATTGCTCTTGTTTTCATTGATTGAATTGAACATTCTTGGATCACCGATGATGTGTTGTGTGCACCCACTATCAAGCACTCAATGCCTTCCTCCGGCTTTATAATTGACCTACAAAAGAAGATCAATTCTTTTTAGGTATCCAAACTTGCTTAGGTCCTTAAAGGTTAGTTACCAAGGTCTTTGGTACCCAAATGGCCTTCTTTTTTGGGCCCACAATTGGTGTACCAATGAACTTAGCCTTCACACCATTGGCACCCTTAACAAGCATGTAACAAGAATCAAATTTAATTGAGGATACAATAGGTAGCTTGTTCTTATTAATCTTGCAATATTGCTCTACATGCCCAACTTGCTTGCATCTATTGCAAAACCGACCATTGCCCTTCACAAAGTTAACTTTGGGAGTGACAAAGGCTGCCTTGCCTTTCTTGGGGGTATAGCCTAATCCCTCTTTGTTGAGAGAAAACCTTTGGCTACCCAAGCACTTTAGCAAGCGGGCATCTCCACCATAGGCATTGCCTAAGGCACGAGTGAGCTCATTCACCTCCTTCTTGAGGGTCTCATTTTCCACCATTAATGAGGCATCACAAGTGAGACCATCACTCAAAGGTGAAGTAGAAGTAGTAGTGCTACAAGAAGTGTTAGTGGGAGCAACTACAATAGGCTTATAAAAAGATTCATGAATAAGATCACATGTTAGTCCCACATCACATGATACATTCACTTGCTCCTTCTTGGCTTCCTCTATTTTGACTTGCTCTATGAGAGAGGAGTGAGCCTTTTCAAGCTTAGAGTGAGCTTTGCCAAGCTTCTCATGGGCTTCCATTAGCCTCTCATGAGTGGCATTGAGCTCATCAAGGGATTGCTCAAGAAATTTGAATTTCTTGTTCAATTCCTTGCACTCATTTCTCTTCATCTCAAAGCAAGTATGCACTTGCTCACACATGTCCATGAGCTCCTCCTTGGAGTATTCCTCATCATCATCATCACTCCTACAAGCATCACTTTCACATTCATCATCATTACTCACATCATAATTTACCTTGGTAGGTTTTGCCATGAGGCATGTCGAAGGAATGTCGAAGATGGAGGGCTTGTTGTTGATGGCGATGCTTGCTAGTGCTTTCTTGATAGATTTCTTGCCATCATCACTCGATTCATCACTATCCGAAGAGCCATCACTATCCCAAGTGACCACATAGCCTCCACCCTTCTTCTTCTTTTGGAAGGTCATTCTCTTCTCCTCCTCCTTTTCTTTCTTATCCTTCTTGTGCTTCTTCTTCTCATCCTCATCATTGTCACTATTATAGGGACAATTTGCTACAACGTGATCGGGACTCTTGCAATTGTAGCATCTTCTCACATATTCTTTGCTTTTGGTGTGATCTTTTCTCTTTCTTGCACCATAGCCCTTCTTCTTCATGAATTTTCCCATCTTGCGTACAAAGAGGGCCATAGCTTCATCATCAATATCACTAAGATCATCATCATCACTTGATTCTTTCTTGGACTTGCCCTTTTTCTTGGATGATGATGAGCTAGCCTTGAATGCTATACTCTTCTTCTTCTTGTCTTCTTCCTTCTTGTCATCCCCCTCCCTTTCCACACAGTATGTCTCTTGGGTCATGACATCACCTAGTACTTGGTTAGGGGTAATCTCCTTCAATCCTCCTCTTATGATAAGCAATCTCAATATCTCAAATCTTGGAGGTAAGCACATCAAGAACTGATGAGAGATATCATCATCCTTGATCTTCTCTCCTAAGGCCTTCAAGTCATTTACAATCACTTGCAACCGATGGAACATTTCCGGAATGCTCTCATCTTCCTTCATCTTGAAGCTTGTCAACTTATCCTTGAGAATGTACAACTTAGCACTCTTCATCGCCGGTGTGCCCTCATATGTTTCCTCCAATCTACTTCACACCTCATTTGCTCTTTCATAATCCTTGATTTGCTCAAACACCTTGGAATCAATGGCATTGTATATGGTGTTGAGAGCCATTGTATTGCATTGCTTGTTGGTCTTGTCTTGGTTGGTGGGGTCATCGGGATCAACGATAGCATAGTCATTCTCGGTCACCTCCCATACTTGATCATTGATTGAACCAAGATACATCCTCATCTTTCTCTTCCAATAATCATAGCATGTGCCATCAAAGAACGGTGGTTTGCCCCCACATGGTTGAACACAACTTGAGCCATAATTTGACACCGAGGTTGTTAAGCCTTCAATCAAATGGTGACCATGGCTCTGATACCACTTGAAAGGTCCAAATATGGCTACGGGGTGAATAGCCTATTCAAAAATCTACAAATCAACTAGAGCACTTTGATTAGTATGACAAATAGCGAAATGCAAACTTGCTCTAGCTCTACAAGGGTAGCAAGCCATCTATCCAACAATTCTAGTTGCAATGATTACTAGGCACACAACTTGCAATGTTACTACTCACTAAGAGCTCTCAATCTTGCTACTCTAAAGAGCTCCACTAGATGAACTTAAAATAACAAAGCAAGCTCTCAATTTTAATTACACTAAAGAGCTTGCCACAACTAGTTTGCAAGAATATAAATGAGTGAGTAGGGTGATTATACCGCCGTGTAGAGGAGTGAACCAATCACAAGGTGAATATTAAATCAATCACCGAGAGACTACCAAATGGCAAGAGAAAACCAATTTTCTCCCGAGGTTCACGTGCTTGCCAACACGCTACATCCCCATTGTATAGACCAACACTTGGTGGTTCGGCGGCTAAGAGGTGTTGCATAAACCTCGTCCACACAATTTGGACACCGCAAGAACCTACCCACAAGTGAGGTAACTCAATGACATGAGCAATCCACTAGAGTTACCTTTTGGCGCTTTGCTAGGCAAGGTACAAATCCCCTCACAATCACTGGAGATGGCCACGAACAATCATCGACTCATGCCAATCCTCCTCCGCTACACCAAGCGTCTAGGTGGTGGCAACCACCAAGAGTAATAAGTGAATCCCATAGCAAAACACGAACACCAAGTGCCTCTAGATGCAATCACTCAAGCAATGCACTTGGATTCTCACCTAATCTCACAATGATGGAGATGAGTGGGAGGGCTTTGGCTAAGCTCACAAGGTTGCTATGTCAATGCAAATGGCCAAGAGAGTGAGCTTGAGCTGGCTATGGGGCTTAAATAGAAGCCCCCATGAAATAGAGCTGTTGTACCCCTTCACTGAACACAACACGGGGTGACTGGACGCTTTGATCAAACGACTGGATGCTGGACCTCAGCGTCCAGTCATGTGATGCATGCCATGTGTCCCCTCTCTTCAAATGTTCATCGCCCGATCTCAATGGTCAAGTGATGACCAGATGCGTTGCTGCGAAGTGACCGAACGTTGGACCTCAGCGTCCGGTCATTTCCTGTAAGGTTCCATTCATGCAAAATCACAACCAGATGCGTACGGTCATGCTCGATCGGACACACCCAGTGTCCGGTCACACAACATCATCATATGTCAGACTGGTTGGACTCAGGCCTTGAGCATTCGGTCAGTTTTCGCGCCAGCATCTGGTCATGAGACCGAAGCAGCGCGCCCCCTGCTGCTACTGACTGGACACGCCGGTCCAACCAAGACCAGCGTCCGGTCACTTATAGTGACCTCCGTCTTTTCTGTATAGTGTGCCGGTGGCACTGTCGGACTGTCCACACTCTATGGGCGGACACTCCACCGGTGAAGTTTCTTACCCTTGCTCAAATGTGCCAACCACCAAGTGTATCACCTTGTGCACATGTGTGTTAGCATATTTTCACAAACATTTTCAAGGGTGTTAGCACTCCACTAGATCCTATATGCATATGCAATGAGTTAGAGCATCTAGTGGCACTCTGATAACCGCATTTTGATACGAGTTTCACCCCTCTTACTAGTAGGCTATCGATCCTAAATGTGATCACACTCACTAAGTGTCTCAATCACTATAACAAAATGACTCCTACTATTTATACCTTTGCCTTGAGCCTTTTGTTTTTCTCTTTCTTCTTTTCCAAGTTCAAGCATTTGATCATCACCATGCCATCACCACCACCATGATCTTTACCATTGCTTCATTACTTGGTGTAGTGCTACCTATCTTATAATCACTTTGACAAACTAGGTTAGCACTTAGGGTTTCATCAATTAACCAAAACCAAACTAGAGCTTTCAATCTCCCCCTTTTTGGTAATTAATGACAACCCTTACACAAAGATATGAATTGAGATTTAATTGAATCCACATTGCTTGCCCAAGCATATTTACCGTGTGTAAAAGAATATGGACAAGTTTCATGAACTCCAAATGGTAGCAATTGCTCCTCCCTACATATGTGCTAAGAGTTTGGATTGTAGCTTGCACATATGCTTAGATAGGAAATATAGGAGACAATTTCTACCAAATGATGCTAAGGTATAAGAGATGGACCTTTGAAGCGTGATACCAATCGAAGTGCACCAATATACCATCCTTAGCACCATTGGTAACTAGACATACATAAAAACTAGAATACCCCATGAGATCAACATTACAAGCAAGGGTCTAGTTTCCATAGAATGAACATAAGTCTAGTTACTTTAGCCTATGCATGCTAGTTTCTCATTTCATCATTCAAGCCTATAACTAGCATACACCACATAAGCATGGATATTGAAATTTAAAACTTGTGTCATGCAAGCAAATATATGAAATGCACATTCACATACAACATACAAGTTTATGAGCTTGCTCTCCCTACTTGTGTGCATTTTTTATTGATCCCCTTACAATGTCATTTCAGTTGTTTTCATTTGTTTGCTCCTCCTATCTTCCTATCTTTGTGAATTTCTCTTCCCCTTTGTCAACAATTAGCACAGAAGGTGAGCTCAAATTATAGATAGGTTGATGTGAAATTAGGATCATTTTCCCAATTTGGTTCAATCTAGATTACTTGCAAAAGATATTTAACTCGGTTTGATCCAAGGACAAGCTTCTTCACACCTCCAAATAAGGGTTATATTTTACTATGTTGAGTTAAACACTTGTAGCTTATTTTCTAGATCAAACACTAGGTTTACAAGCCCACAAACATGTCATATGCTACCACTAGATCATTTCAAACATACAAGCAATAGTGGTACCATACAAGCATCAAATTCATTTGATTTTAATGAATGAGCCTAGGACATGATAGGAATGACTAGATGCACTAAACAAGTCCTTAGCAATGGATGGATGACATGTCAATCAACTTTACCTTGCTTTGCTCGAAGGAGAGGCATGTCATATAATGGGGGGTGCATCAACACATATTGGAGAAGTCAAGTATGCTCAATTCATTCCTTAGCTTGCAAAACCTCTTTTCATCAAGTGGCTTGATGAAGATATCGGCAAGTTGATCTTCGGTGCCCACACTCTCAGTGCAAATGTCCCCTTTTTGTTGGTGATCTCTTATAAAATGATGGCGGACATCAATATGCTGTGTTCTTGAATGTTGAACCGGGTTGTTGGTGAGCTTTATGGTACTCTCATTGTCACATAGCAATGACACTTGCTTGGATTTGATTCCAAAGTCACTCAAAGTAGCCTTCATCCAAAGTAATTGAGCACAACAACTACCGGCCGAAATGTACTCCGCTTCAGCGGTTGAAAGTGCTACACTATTTTGCTTCTTTGATGACCAAGACACAAGTGATCTTCCCAATAGTTGACATGTGCCCGATGTGCTCTTTCTCTCAACTTTGCATCCCGCATAATCGGAGTCCGAATATCCAATCAACTCAAACCTTGCTCCTTTGGGATACCACAATCCAATATTTTATGTATGCTTCAAGTACCTCAATATTCTCTTTGTTGCTTTCGAATGACTTTCTCTTGGTGAGGCTTGGAATCTAGCACACATGCATACAATAAACAACACATCCGGCCTTGATGCGGTCACATAGAGTAGGCTTTCAATCATAGACCGATACATCTTTTGATCCACCATGTTGCCACTAGCATCACTATCCAAGCTTCCACTTGTCCCCATTGGTGTACTGATAGCTTTACTATCATCCATTCCAAACTTCTTGAGCATGTCCTTGATATACTTGTCTTGACTCACAAATATGCCATTCTTCTTTTGCTTTATTTGAAGACCAAGGAAGTAGCTAAGCTCTCCAATCATGGACATCTCAAACTCACTTGCCATCATCTTGCCAAACTCCTCACAAAAATATTAATTTGTTGACCCAAATATGATATCATCAACATAGATTTGCATTACAAACAAGTCATTTCCAAGCTTTTTGGTGAAGAGAGTGGTGTCAACCTTTCCCATCTTGAATCCCTTAGAGAGTAGGAAATCCCTCAATCTCTCATACCATGCTCTAGGTGCTTGTTTTAATCCATACAAAGTCTTTCTCAACTTGAGCCATAATTTGACACCGAGGTTGTTAAGCCTTCAATCAAATGGTGACCATGGCTCTGATACCACTTGAAAGGTCCAAATATGGCTAGGGGGGTGAATAGCCTATTTAAAAATCTATAAATCAACTAGAGCACTTTGATTAGTATGACAAATAGCGAAATGCAAACTTGCTCTAGCTCTATAAGGGTTGCAAGCCATCTATCCAACAATTCTAGTTGCAATGATTACTAGGCACACAACTTGCAATGTCACTACTCACTAAGAGCTCTCAATCTTGCTACTCTAAAGAGCTCCACTAGATGAACTTAAAATAACAAAGCAAGCTCTCAATTTTATTTACACTAAAGAGCTTGCCACAACTAGTTTGCAAGAATATAAATGAGTGAGTAGGGTGATTATACCGCCATGTAGAGGAGTGAACCAATCACAAGGTGAATATTAAATCAATCACCGGGAGAATACCAAATGGCAAGAGAAAACCAATTTTCTCCCGAGGTTCACGTGCTTGCCAACGCGTTATGTCCGCGTTGTGTCGACCAACACTTGGTGGTTTGGCAGCTAAGAGGTGTTGCACAAACCTCGTCCACACAATTTGGACACCGCAAGAACCTACCTACAAGTGAGGTAACTCAATGACATGAGCAATCCACTAGAGTTACCTTTTGGCACTCCACCGGGGAAGGTACGAATCCCCTCACAATCGCCGAAGATGGCCACAAACAATCACCAACTCGTGCCAATCCTCCTCCGCTGCATCAAGCCGTCTAGGTGGTGGCAACCACCAAGAGCAATAAGTGAATCCCGTAGCAAAACACGAACACCAAGTGCCTCTAGATGCAATCACTCAAGCAATGCACTTAGATTCTCTCCCATTCTCGCAATGATCATGAAACATTGATGGAGATGACTGGGAGGGCTTTGGCTAAGCTCACAAGGTTGCTATGTCAATGCAAATGGCCAAGAGAGTGAGCTTGAGCCGGCTATGGGGCTTAAATAGAAGCCCCCACGAAATAGAGCCATTGTACACCTTCATTGGGCACAACACGGGGTTACCGGATGCTCTGGTCAAATTAACCGGACGCTAGACCTCAGCGTCTGGTCACGTGATGCATGCCATGTGTCCCCTCTCTTCAAATGTTGATCGCCCGATCTCAACGGTCAAGTGAGAGCCGAACACGCTGCTGCAAAGTGACCGAACACTGGACCTCAGCGTCCGGTCGTTTCCAGTAAGGTTCCATTCGCGCAAAATCATGACCTGACGCGTCCGGTCATGCTCGACCGGACACACCCAACGTTCGGTCACACAACGTCATCATACGTCAGAATGACCGGACTCAGGCCCTGAGTGTCCGGTTAGTTTTCGCACCAGTGTCCGGTCATGTGACCGAAACAGCGCGTTCTCTGCTGCTACTGACCAGACGCGCCGGTCCAACTGAGACCAGTGTCCGGTCACTTACAGTGACCTCTGTCTTTTCTATATAGGGCGCTGGTGGTGCCATCGGACTGTCCGCATTCTACGGGCGGACACTCCGCCGGTGAAGTTTCTTACCCTTGCTCAAATGTGCCAACCACCAAGTGTATCACCTTGTGCACATGTGTGTTAGCATATTTTCACAAACATTTTCAAGGGTGTTAGCACTCCACTAGATCCTATATGCATATGCAATGAGTTAGAGCATCTAGTGGCACTTTGATAACCGCATTTCAATGCAAGTTTCACCCCTCTTAATAGTACGGCTATCGATCCTAAATGTGATCACACTCACTAAGTGTCTCGATCACTAAAATAAAATGACTCCTACTATTTATACCTTTGCATTGAGCCTTTTGTTTTTCTCTTTCTTCTTTTCCAAGTTCAAGCATTTGATCATCACTATGCCATCACCATGATCTTTACCATTGCTTCATTACTTGGAGTAGTGCTACCTATCTCATAATCACTTTGATAAACTAGGTTAGCACTTAGGGTTTCATCAATTAACCAAAACTAAACTAGAGCTTTCACCACCATTGTTCAATCACCTTCAATTAAAAAGAGTAAACCAATTAGCACAGATAATACATCAAAATAGATGCAAAATAAACAAAACATACTTAGAAAATAACATGGTATGACAAATAATAAATCAATTAGAAAGGATCATACATGTATTAGAAATAATAATCATCATTGGGATTAGCTGGATCATAGGTCTCATCATCACTATCACACATGTCGATATAATCATCCCCATGCTCCGAAGGAGGAATGTCATCATCACCGTCGTTGCTTAGATGTAATCGCTGAAGTAATTCTAAGTCCTTCACATTCTGAACCTCGCCACCGGTGTCCTCGTCGGCACCACTTTCATCGTCTACTTCCATTCCCTGAGCTTCGGTTAAGTCTATCTCAAAACTCCGTTCGAGCCCATCTTCACGGGGATTCCTCAGTCATATAAAGTCGTTGGATCCTCGGTATGAATGAAAGGTACTGTAGGATCTTCACGGGGATGGCGAGCTACCTCTTCTGACCATCACCAGAGTCTACCTCCAGGAACCTAGATGATTTACACTTCACACAGTACTTTGCTTCCGCATGTTCTTTCCTAAATAAGATGCATCCCTTCGGACAAGCATGCATCTGCTCATATGGCATCTTAAGTGCACGATGGAGTTTCTATGCCTCATACATGCTCTTTGGCAGGATGTGACCATCCAGGAGCAGACTACCAACAACTATCAGCATAACATCGAAGGCTTCTCGACTCAAGCTAAATTGGAACTTTATGGCCATTAGGCGTGCAATGGCATCCAATTGAGAAACCTTGGCATGCCCGTGAAGGGGTTGCTGTGCCACAGACAACATATCATAATACGCCTTTGTGGTTAGCTCTGGTTCCTCCTCCCCATGTCCTTCATCGAAGTGAGCTTCATGATAGTCATTTAACATGTCTCCTACCCCGGTATCAGCATCATAATCCTCGATGCGTTGTCTCATGACCTCGTCTCTCACATGATCGGATTCACCATGGTAGATCCACCGGGTATAGTCTGTCGTAAATCCATTCTTGCAAAGATGTTTACCCATGACCACCTTTGTTTATCGATGTGTGTTTGCACAAATGTTGCAGGGACACCAAGTGTCAGGCGCTCCTTTAACCCTTGCAAATGCTAGTTCCAAGAAAGCATCGGCCTTCACAATCCATTCATCGGTCATCGAACCCTGACTAGAGCGGCCCATGTACATCCACTCATGGTCATCCATCCTCTAACATATCACCAAGTAATATAAAAATCAATTACATCTACAGGTTCCTATAATGTCTAATCGGTGAAGATAGATCCTAATCCCACCCGAGGATGTGTAGATGGGGTTAGTTTCCATGCTCTGCTCCTATCTGAGACATAATTTCGGCAGCACCTCCCCGCTGTTCTCCAAATACACGTCCTGGCAGGGAGATTGTATATCCGGAGAACAACAGGGAGATGCTGCTGAAACTCTAGCTTGGATCCGAGTAGAGCAGGGAAACTAACTCCATCTATACATCCTCCGGCTGTCCAAAAAACGTGGACAATTCGAAACAGATACGGTTATAGATATGCAAAGATCTGCATATGTCCAACTGTATCTCTTTCGAACGGGAGATGCCTAGCTAGGTTACGTGATATACGAACATGATATGGAAAGAGGGGTGTAGGATGCCTCACCTTGCTGTCCTGCAAAGTGACGAGTCGAGGACGGTGGGGAATGATCCTTGCAATAGCCTCTCCTGCAACAAACGAACATAATAGTGTCAATTGTAAATTTTAGCTATTGGACGGAAAAAACAAGGCACATGCATTTAAGTAGGGTGTTGCGTGGCAGAGCAATTTTAGATGGTGACACGTGCAATTGTGCAATTATCAATTGAAAAGCTCAGTTTTTCATCCCAAGATGCAAAGTTCAACATTTGTGGGTTTTTTTTCCCTCCATGAGAGACTATGTGAAATACATGGATATTAAAAAGTTCAAATGTGCAGACAATTTTATGCATATGCACCTTTCTACAAAGCAATGAATTTTCATAATTTGTTTAAACATAGCTGGGCACCACACAAAGAATCAGGACTAGCAAAAAAGAAATACTCCAATGGCATAGAAATTGCTGAGCTACAGGGAGGCTGATGCTGCATGCATGTTTCATTCTAAAATTCAAGACCTTCCCTGAAGGGGAACGAAGGGAGGAGGGGAGGAGTATGTCAGTTGTATTTTTACTCTCATAGCACTGGGTTAGTGGTCTCAGACTTGTCCTTTCAAATCTCTACAGCAATGACCCACCAGTATCAGTCACTTTCCCAATGATATTGACCCCCCAACCTTACTAGAAAAGAAAATATTCTTGACACTCTTCTATACCACTGCGACTCAACTTTATCAAACAGTGACATTTTCCTATAAATTTGTAACTCTGTGGCCTGCAGAAGCTAGTACAAGCAAACACAAAATTGACAAATCTGTTCTGTGCGACGCCCCACACTGCAGCACTTGGCCACTTGGTTAGGTGGTGGGTTAGTTACGAAACTCCTGCAGATTTGCATCACCAATACTTATGCTGAATAAGAAAAAAGTATGTAGACTAACAACCACCAAAGAACATCCCCATCCTAGATCCCAAGAAGCAATACTGTCCTCAACAAATCATCATCAAGGTGCTGAAAATTAAGAAAATGGTGGTTCTCTGACTATAGATTTAGCTTTCCATCATTACTGAACAAAGGACATGAAAATTAAGAAAATGGTAGTTCAATGAACTAAAACAAATCCCATTCAGTTTTGCAAAGGCTCTCCTGTCAGAAAGCAAGTTTGGCACCAGTGGCACCGACCAGTGGAGGTGGCGAACCTAGGCGGTGGCGGCGTCGAGCTTCAGTGGCGGCACGGGAGGCCAGCAGGGTTGCGGGGATGGTGCGCGGGAGGCCGGCATGGATGCCCGAGGCCGGGAGAGGGCACCGGGCGTCGGCCAACGGGGGCTACCATCCGCCGGGCGCGCATAGGGCTAGAGCGGACGACAGCGGTCGCGGCGTCGGGCTTCCGGGGCGTGGGAGGCGTCAAGCTTCCGCGGCAGCGTGGGAGGCCTGCAGGATCGCGGGGATGGCGCGCGGCAGGCCGGCGTGGACACGCGAGGCCAGGAGAGGGCACCGGGCGCCGGCCAACAGGGGTGCCGGCCGCCGGGCGCGCGCAGGGCCGAAGGTGACTGCTGTGGGCGGGCGGCGCCGAGGGCTACTGTGGGCGGGCTTGGGACCGACGGCGTCGGCGGGTGTGGGCGGGAGGCGGCGCATGAGACCAACGGCGCTGGGGGCTGGTGTGGGCGGGCGGCGGGGCCGGCCGACGGTGTGGGCGGGCGCATGCGCAGCTGTGTGTTTGACTGTGCGTGTGTGCGCGACCGGGTGGGGATTGGGGTGGTTACAAGGGAGGTTTGTCGAGTGCCCATGATCTAGCACTCGACAAACCCCCGTTTGTTTGTTTTTTCATTTTCAATAACTAAAGTGCTCGGTGGGGCCGTGAAGGAGTTTGCCAAGTGTCCCAAGTTTGACACTCGGCAAAATTGAGATTTGCCGAGTGCCATATATCGGGCACTCGACAAACTGATTTGATTTTTCCATATGCCTATTCATTATTTTATTTTATTATTTTTGTGTAATATATTTTTTTATTTCCTATGGTTATTGGACTGGATATTTAAAGCATCACATACATCACAAATCCATCAAGATTTATATTACAAATGTTACAATAATGTATATGCCGTTATAGTAAAAATGTATATACTACGATAGAAGTTTCATCATCTCTGGATCATACTACTCTTATCCTTAGCTTGATCAATGCTGAAAGATACTCTTTTACTCAAGACATCGTCCATGGCGAAGGATGCTAGCTTGTGTTGTAGTTCTTTGATCTCGAAGTCTAATAGCTTGTGAGGTTTTAAGTTTCTCACGCTATCGTTGAAGCAAGATGACATCAACATGCACAAGTGTTAGACAAAATAGAAGTGTATTTTATTGAATTAACCGATATATATAAAATGAGAAACATACACACCATTTTATTTCCTTCCATTGTGCTCTCGTTGAGGTACTAATGCATTGCCCACATCACGTAGAACCCGCATTTGTTGTTGGCTATTAACTATTCTAGGGGTATGTGTTTCCATATAATGAGCCTAGAAATGGTTCTTCCTGTGCCGTCTATATTTTTCTTGACTCAGCGTGACACTATAAAGTGTGAAAGGCGGTGAAATTAGAATGTGCTATGTGATTAGAAAATTATATGTTACTAGCTTCACTTACTTAGCACCATGAGTAGGTCATTGATCTGAGAAAGTTCTCTTCGAGTCGCACACCTGGACATGTGATTGTGTAAGTTTGATATCTACGAGGACATATTGGAAACTGCACTCACAAACTTCCAATGCTAATCAGGACTAGTTAACAAATAACCTTAAAAAACAAGAAGCACCTAGCTAGGCCCATATATCGGGCACTCGGCAAACTTATTGTTTCATGCAATACCACATCTTAACATGTTGTATGTACCTACCAAATGGATCCAGAAATATATCAATTCTTAACATGGAGTACCACATGTTGTATGTGGAGAGTAGAAAAAGTTTCAAGGTCAGGAGTGAAAAAAAACTTCTTATTTCATGCAATACCACATCTTAACATGTTGTATATACCTACCAAATGGATCCAGAAATATATCAATTCTTAACATGGAGTACCACATGTTGTATGTGGAGAGTAGAAAAAGTTTCAAGGTCAGGAGTGAAAAAAACTTATTATTTCATGCAGTTGTAGCTCAAATTCAATGTATATCAATTAAAATTCTATAATTGCACTTAACAAATTAAAATTATTGAATGGATCCAAAAATTTACCAAAATTACACATGGATCAATCTATGTTCTCTATTGCCTATACAAAAAGTTCTGAAGTCAAACCCCAATTCGGCCGTCACTTTGAATCCAAATCTTACCGGATTATTCTCTACGCTACGATTCTTCTTCTGAGATACTTCGGATTGTAAACATCGTACGTGACAAATTGTCCAAAACCTTCTCAATTTTTTACCATAGCCTTCATGTATGATATCATGAGATTTTGATAAATCTCATGATTTTCAGACTTCGTTTGCTTTTTTTAGAATTTAAATATCATTCGGCCACACGTTCATGGCCGGGTTTCGTGAACAAGATGTTCAAAAATTCTTTTCATTTCCTGAGCAAGGCCTCAAAATGGACTCAATAACATGAATATAATTTTTTTACTCATTTTATTCCATTATTTGAATCACTTGCAATTCAAATTTGACTTATACCAAAAAAATTCCTCTAAACGCAATAAATTAATTAAATATATCAAACGGATTCAGAAATATACCAAATTTTAACATGTAGTAACAAATTTTAACATGTAGTAACACATGTTGTAAGTGGATGGTAGAAAAAGTTCGGAGGGCAGGAGAGGAAAATAAGTTTTTGGATTTACCGAGTGTTGGATAAAAACACTCGGCAAACTTATAATTTTGCCGAGTGCTGGATAAAAACACTTGGCAAACTAATTATTTTGCCGAGTGCTTTGGCAAAACACTCGGCAAAGTTGCACTTTTGCTAATGGCCGGCATGCCGTCAGACGGCCGTCGCACATGCCGGTCACGTGATACGATTTTGCCGAGTGTTAATTTATTGCCGAGTGTCTTATAGTCTACACTGCACTCGGCAAATCTTATTTTTTACCGAGTGTAATATGTATACTGAGTGTCTTACTTCCTACACTCGGCAAATTAGTTCTTTGCCGAGTGCCCGATTAATTGCACTTGGCAAATAAGTAAACAATCGGCATATTTACTGTTTCTGGCAGTGAGTACACAAATATATCCCGATCGATCACCACACTAGCTAATAATTACTGGTAATTAAATTCAACCATATATTGTGTAAAAGTGGACAAGGAGAATTACATTACATATATTTGATAAATTAATTTCATATCTATGGCTGCCGGCGAATGTGTATGCAGGGAAATGGGACACTCACGCTGCAAAAACAGATCATGTTGTTCTCCAGAACTAAAGCAAGAATGTGGCGGTGTGGCCGGAAGCTCAACTATATGATATCAAAGTCGTTCTTCCTTATTAGCGCCGGAGGCAATGACTTCTCTGCCTTCAGTGAAAGTGGCATGGACGAAGAAGATGCCCCAGCCTACATGAGTAGCATGGTCTTAACCTATGTCGAGCATATCAACGTACGTACGTGAGGGACCATATAATCTATGATACAAGTTCATTATTGCACATCAAAAGAATGCAACCAAAAAAAATATAATATGTCACAATAGAGTTATTATTTTGGACATTGGCAAGGTCTATCAAATAATTTGTTACTATTACTTTCTATTAGAACACATTGACAGACCGTAGAATGTTTTTTTTTTGCCAAACATACCGTAGATTGATTAAGAGACTAACTCCGTGGATTACACTTTGAAATGATAAATCTCAATGTAAAGCAAAGTAATTGATGGTCAAAGTTTAGATACGTTTACCACATCCATCTATTGCACACTTATAATGTAGCCTGTGACATTATTTCTTACATAGATATCATTACAAAATTTCTTTATCCAGAACAACTCCAAGTATAACTCAATTTTGTTGTACAATATATGTGTAGGGAAAAATATAACAGAAGAACACCCCATGAAAAAAGTTTTCATAAAAAGAATGCAACGATGACATGGTAGGTGGCTACATTCTTTCTAAATAAACCGCCACGCACATACTTCGTGAATGCAGGCGTTGTACAAGTTGGGAGCACGGAGGTTGGGGATCCTAGACGTGCCAGCAATCGGTTGTACTCCAGGTTCGAGAGTCCCCGTGGCCAACGGCGGATGCAACGACGCCGCTAACTCTATGGCACAGAACTTCAACAAACTCCTAAGGCTTGACGTGGCAACAGCCGTCGCAACCTCCATGCCCGGCATGAAATACTCCATAGCAAGCACCTACAATTTTCTCACTGACTTGACGGACAATCATCTCGTGGCTGGTATGTTCAAGGCCATCGTTTAATCTGTGCAACAATCTTATCTTTAGGTTGATTAATTCATCAAGATCAATTGTTTAGTACTAGCTAGTATTTTGTAGTAACAAATGAACTGTTCTTAACACAATTAGCTGTGCATTTCTATGATCATATTCGGGTGGTCGAGAGGGCATGCTGCGGATCAGGAAAATTGAACGCGGCGGTAATGTGCAGCAAGCCAAACACGACTTATTGTTCGGATCGCGATGACTACATGTTCTGGGATATGTTACATCCTACACAGGCTACATATGAACGAGGGGTGGTCGCAATCTTCTACGGCCTGCAGGAGTATGCGGATCCCATCAACTTTGCAGGATTAGTCGACATCGCCACAGATATAAATACTACTATGACTCCCAGCGTCTCTGCCATGTAATAAACTTCTATCTCGGCCTGCAACTGCAACGTATCACTAGCAGAATACTATGAGCTTTTGGCAGGCATTATTTGAGAAGAAGTAATTCAGTCGAAATAATGTACGTTGTGTGTATCATCAGTATGATGGCAGTCTCTATCTATACATATGTGGGAAAATAAGGACCAGGCCAACAAGTGTGTTAATTAGCTGCATATGCATGGAAAGGAGCTGGAGAATGCGGCAATGTATTTCTTCACGTCTTATGGACGATCTTTTACTTCCAGAATTGTGTTTTGAGTCGGTTTTGTTCTGTAAACTCGTTCATGCAGTCATCGTGGAGTTATTGTTGTAATAAAGTGGTCTGATTCCTCTTCTTCGAGGATGAAGCCAGATGTTCTAGTTCTTATAAGTAGACTCCCTACCCACTTGCAGCTTGAACTAGTTTGACTTTTGTATTCAACATACTCCCCTCCGATTTTTTACATGTCATATAAGCTTTACCATAAGTCAAATATTTGTATCTTTAACCATCGATTTTTTTTACAAAAAAAATATATAGGTACATGACATAAAATTTATGTTTTTAGATTTAGTATGAGAAATACTTTCATAGTATAGAATTCATATGTTGTGGAACTTTAAGGGTTTTGTAAAATCGACGGTCAAAGATAGTAATGTTTGACTTAAGGACAAAACTAATATAACCTGTAGAAAAGAATGGAGGAAGTATGTGCAAGTAATCCATGTCCATCATTCATCGTTACATATTGTATAGCACTTGTTGCATGGTTTTATTTATGGAGTATCATCTCACAAAACACCACGTTTCCTGAATTTCCAAATTAGTACACTAGTAGAGAAACGACTTTTGATCCACTTCGAAATTTGGCTTTAGCCCCGGTATTTTTCGCGCTCGGGACTAGAGAAACCTTTAGTCTCGGTTGGTAGCTCCAACCGGGACTAAAGGTCCCTGGCCAACGGCTACTGTGGCAGGCTTTTGCTGCAGGGGACCTTTAGTCCCGGTTGAAGCTACCAATCGGAACTAAAGGTTAACTTTTACTCCTGGTTGGTCCCTACAACCGAGAGTAAAAGTCTACTCCCGGCTGGAGGCTCTGTCCGGGACTAGAAATAGACCTTTAGTCCCGGTTGCTGTCTCCAACCGGGACTAAAGATCCCCTCCTATATACCCCTTCTTCCTCTCCGAGCCCGAGCCACTTCGAGCTCAGTGTTCTTGCTTCATCGCCGGCCTCTCCTCTTCCTCATCGCTGGTAATCACAAGATTTCTTCGATTCCTCAATCGATTCTTCGGTTCTAAAGGTTACTAACTTTATAGTCTCATGTTTCATCAGTAGCATATCTCATTTTGTGTACTAAATATATGTGGTTTTTTATGATGGATTTTTTTATTTGTAAGCCATTTAAGCTCAAAATCACTTTAAAGTTTGCATATTTGGATGAAGGAAGGTTAAAGTAGTTATCCAAAACTAGTATTCAGCTTTCATTTCTAGCATGCATAGCACACTTCATGGTTTAGAGATATAGAGAATTTTAGAGTTTTTTTTAATTTTATTTATTTATAAAATGAGAAATTTATATTATATTAAAAATGAGTATAGAGAGTAGATGACAACTGCTTCCGAGTCCTCGGCCTCTCATCGGGTTCCAAAGTGACTGAGGCTAGACCTCCCTCTCATTGCATGCGGCAAGTGTGAGGAGAAGATTGTGATGGAGTACCAGGTGAGGAAGGAGTGTCCCAACAAGGGCTGTATCTTCTACAAGTGTCCGGATCGCAATGTGAGTTATTTTGTCGTATTTGATGATTATGGTTAATTTATACTTATTTTCATGATGATTGTGATTAAAGTTCTAATTTTTTGTTTTAATTTTAGTGGGATGGCACTAGATGTTCAGGCTGGTACTGGGAGGAAGAGTATGTTGAACACGTGCAAAACTCTCTTGCACAGGCAGCTACGGCGACTGATGAGGCAGTGATCCTGCGGAAGAAGCCCATAGATGTTGAACAAACGCATGATCTGTCTGTTTTAGTTGGGATTGGTCGCGAAATCCTTATGTTGCTGAAGTGCATTTTAGCTTTAGTTTTTTTAGTGGTAGTTGGGATTGTCTACATTATAGCGAGACTTTCATAAATTAATACATTGTGTGGTGGCATGCATGTCGTATAATTAACTAATTATGTTCTAGGTTTTAATATGGTATGTATGTCATGTAATGTAGATGAGCCGGCATTGGATGTACAATACTGATCGCCGCTCCCAAGAGTTCATTGAGGACGTGCATTCTTTCTTACGTGTGGCTGAGGCAAACAAATGTGATGGTTTCATGTGCTGCCCATGTGCCATATGTAAGAATTTGAAGGAATATGCTAGCTCAAGGAGTCTTCATTCACACTTGTTGAAGTCGGGTTTCATGCCAAACTATATTTGTTGGACGAAGCACGGAGAAACCAGGGTTGTAATGGAAGAATGTGAAAAAGAATAATAGGACGATGATGACATTATTGTTGAATATGGTGCCTTCAATGATACTGCAATGGGGAAAGCTGAAGAAAAGGTAGGGGTAGAAGATGAGCCCGCTGATGATCTTGGTCAGGCCATTCGTGATGCACAAAGAGAATGCAAAAGTGAAAAGGAGAAGATCAAGTTCGAGCGCATACTAGAGAATCACAAGAAATTGCTATACCCAACTTGTGATACGGGGCAAAAAAAAGTTGGGTACCACACTGGAATTACTGCAATGGAAAGCAAAGAATGGTGTATCTGACAAGGAATTTGGGGAGTTACTGAAAATCCAAAAGAAGATGCTTCCGAAGGATAACGAATTGCCCGCCACTACGTACGAAGCAAAACAGGTAGTCTGCCCTTTGGGATTAGAAATCCAAAAGATAATGCATGTCCTAATGACTGCATCCTCTACTGTGGCGAGGAGTACGAGAAGTTAGATGCATGCCCGGTATGTCATGCATCGCGGTATAAGATCAGACAAGATGACCCTAGTGATGTTGAGGGCGAACGTCCCATGAAGAAAATCCCTGCTAAGATTATGTGGTATGCTCCTATAATACCACGCTTGAAACGTCTATTCAGAAACAAAGACCATGCAAAGTTGTTGCGATGGCATAAAGAAGACCGTAAGGTAGATAATATGTTGAGACACCCTGCTGATGGGTCCCAGTGGAGAGCAATCGATAGAGAATTCCCGGAGTTTGCAAATGATGCAAAAAACTTAAGGTTTACTTTAAGTATGGATGGTATGAATCCTTTCAGGGAGCAGAGCAGTAGTCATAGCACTTGGCTTGTTACTCTATGTATCTACAACCTTTCTCCCTAGTTATGCATGAAGCGTAAGTTTATTATGATGCTAGTGCTCATCCAAGGCCCAAGGCAACCTGACAACGACATCGATGTGTACCTGAGGCCACTAGTTGAAGAATTTCTACTTTTGTGGAATAGACCAGGTGTACGTGTGTGGGATGAGCACAAACAGGAGCACTTTGACCTACGAGCATTGTTTTTCATAACAATCAATGATTGGCCTGCTCTAAGTAATCTTTTAGGACAATCAAACAAGGGATATAATGCATGCACGTACTGTTTCGATGACATTAATGGTATATTCTTGAAAAAATGTCAAAAGGTCATGTACCTTGGCCATCGTCGATTTCTTCCTGTGAATCACCCCCTAAGAAAGAAAGGCAAGCATTTTAAAGGTAAGGCAGACCACCAGACCAAGCCGGGCAACCGAACTGGTGAGGATGTACTCAATATGGTCAAGGATGTGAAAGTAGTATTTGGAAAGGCACATGGCAGCGAACCTGTTCCAAACGACGCCGACGGTCATGCACCCATGTGGAAGAAAAAGTCCATATTTTGGGAGCTACCCTATTGGCAAGTCCTAGATGTCCATAGCGCGATTGATGTGATGCACCTGACGAAGAATCTTTATGTGAACCTGCTAGGCTTCATGGGTGTGTATGGGAAGCCTAAGGACACACTTGAAGCACGACAGGACCTGCGGTGTTTGAAAGAACGAGATAATCTACATCTAGAGAAGACAGATGATGGACGCCATTACTTAAGTCCTGCCAGCTACACTCTTAGCAAAAAAGAGAAGGAAAGCATGTTTGAATGCCTAGCAAGCATCAAGGTACCATCTAGATTCTCCTAGAATATAAAGGGTATAATAAATGTGCCAGAGAAGAAATTCCTAAACTTAAAGTCCCATGACTGCCACATGCTCATGACGCAATTGCTTCTAGTTGCATTAAGAGGAATTCTACCTCCAAATATATGTCTAGCCACCGTGAAGCTACGTGCATTCCTCAATGTAATTTCTCAGAAGGCAATCGATCCAATGGATCTAGCTAAACTACAGAATGATGTGGTTCAATGTCTTGTCAGCTTTGAGTTGGTGTTCCTCCTTCCTTCTTTAATATCATGACACACCTCCTAGTTCACCTGGTCAAGGAGATTGGCATTCTCGGTCCTGTGTTCCTGCACAACATGTTCTCCTTTGAGAGGTTCATGGGAGTCCTAAAGAAATATGTTCACAACCGTGCTCGGCCAGAAGGAAGCATCACCAAGGGCTATGGAACAGAGGAGGTCATTGAGTTTTGTGTTGACTTTATTCCCAACCTTGACCCGATTGGTGTTCCTGAATCGCGACATGAGGGGAGACTAAGTGGAAAGGGGACACTAGGGAAGAAATCATATATTGGTACGTAGGACAATTATTTTAATAAAGCATACTACATAGTTCTGCAAAACTCCTCCATGGTGGATCCATATATTGAGACACATAAAGAGTTGCTCCGATCCGAGTTTCTAGGGAAGTCTGAAGCTTGGATTACGCGTCAGCACATGGAAACTTTAAGCGAGTGGTTGCGAAAAGAATGTCAGGGTGATGAGAGTATTGATGAGCAACTGTATTTGTTGGCTAGGCAGCTATCATGGCATATCCTCACATACAAAGGGTACGAGATAAATGGGAATACATTTTACACAGTAGCCCAAGATAAAAGGAGCACTAACCAAAATAGTAGTGTCCGCATAGATTCCACCGACCCTAATGGAAATAAGCAAACATATTATGGCCGCATAGAGGAGATATGGGAACTAAACTATGCACCTACTTTTAAGGTACCTTTGTTCAAGTGCCAATGGGTAAAGGCGACTAGAGGCGGGGTAGCAGTCGACAACCAGTATGGAATGACAACCGTGAACCTCAACAATATTTATATCAAACGGGCACAGTGGTGAACTTCTTAACGTATATCCCTTGGTTATGATTGCGCCGTAACCATGGAGTGTCCTCATCATTTAGCTGGATGCTTGAGTCTTTGTTCACTGTGAAGGGTGGAATTCGATCACCCTTTTCATAATTTTCTGATATGTCTGACTTGTCTTCAATTCCAACGATGTTTCTTTTCTCTGAAAGAACTATGTGGCGCTTTGGCTCATTGATTGGGTCGTTGTTGTTTTTCCCTCTCTTCAGTTTTGTAGACATATCCTTGACATAGAACACCTGATTCACATCCTTGGCAAGGATGAACGGTTCATCTTTGTAGTGATGTTTAATAGTGTGTATTAGAGGTATTATGTAATAATTATGAATTCAGAGATGTTTATTAGGTGTTTCCTTTTTTCTATATTCAAATTAAATTTGTGTTTGATGGTGGGATTTCCATGTCGCTTTTGAACAATGAGTGATGAAAAAATAAAAAGATTTACGTTAAAATGATGTGAAAATAAATTTCCAATCGAAAACAAAAGTTTTAATGATTTAAATTAAACACTACATTTCTGCATTAACGAAATAGTAATTATTAATGACATTATGTTTCAATATTTATAAGAAAAAACAAAAAACTTTAGGTCACACAATTTTCCTCTGTGCAATAAAGCAAAAGTAAATCCATATTCTTTTAAAATAATTTTATGCCTTGTATTTAATTTACTATGCAATTAACAAGACTTTAACATTTTATAGAAAGAAATAGATAAAAAACAAATGGAGCTTGAAACGGGCGGGAAGTGAAACTGCAGCCCAACTTTAGTCCCGGTAGATCTGCCACCCGGGACTAAAGGTGGGCTGCATTTTTTGCGGCCCGCCAAAATACACCTTTAGTCTCGGCTCGTAATACCAGCCGGGACTAAAGGTGGTATTACCAGCCGATACTAAAGGTCTTTTCGTCCCGGGCGTTTACAGGAGCGGGGACTAAAGGTCCCTCCCCTATATAAGGCGGTTGTTTCTTCTTCCTCCTCACTCTTCGTCTTCGTCGCCCATCGCCACTGCCGCCGCCACCGCCCTCGTCACCGTCGCCCGTGGCCACCTCATCGTCCTTGACCTCGCCGCCACCGGACACGGCACCGATCTTCCCCTTCCTGACCTCCAACGCGCTCTTCGACTGCACGTGGTCCGAGTCCCACGACTCCCTCTACGCCATCGCCTCCGGGGACAGCTCCGTGCGCCTCTTCGACGCCGCACGCCACCAACGCCACCGGCCCCAATGTACTGTGTATTGATATATATAAATTTGTTATATATATTAGAGAGTTATAAATTTGTATTGTTATATATATATAAATTTGTTATATATATATTAGAGAGTTATAAATTTGTATTTTTATATATATAAATTTGTTATACATCTATATTAGAGAGTTATAAATTTATATTGTTATATAGCTAAATTTGTTATACATATATATTAGAGTTATAAATTTATATTGTTATATATATAAATTTGTTATACATACATATTAGAGAGTTATAAATTTGTATTGTTATATATATATTTGTTATACATATTAGAGAGTTTTAAATTTATATTGTTATATATATAAATTTGTTATATATATCACTTGCCAATAAATATTTCTAGAAAATAAGAAATCAAAGTTATGCTTTGGTGACTTGAATTTCGAGTGTAGTTATTTAATTAATTTTAAGCACATGACTCGATCCATTTTATAGATATATGGTTTTTATTTTTTTATAGATATATCTAGTGGTGTAAAAGCTAGATGGCTGCCCCGAGAGACAACATGGATGAAGAAATGATGAATATTATCAACACCGACACTTAATTTGTCGATGGTGACTAGCAAGATGTAGATGACGGGAGTCAATACCTGGCTCTTGAAAATAAGCAAGAAAATATTGTGCAAGAAAATACTGACGAGGTATATATATTTATATATATATATATTTGAATCTTATATATATATTTGAATATCTATCATCTATTATGTGTACACATGATATTTATTTATTCTTTTTTATACGTAGCTCTCTGGATCGACGACCACAACGGCGAAAAGCAAAAATATTTGAGGCCCAAAAAAGCCATTGTAGAGACGCTACATAATATCGAAATTCAATATTGAGACAGGCGAACCACTTGGTCCACATGCAAGGAAATTCGTGCAACACTATGGGTATCTTGTAAGAGATAGATTTCCAATCAGTGCCCGTGAATGGAAGCAAAAGATCAACGAGCCTCATGTTAGTTTTGTCTCTGATCTTGATAAGAATTTAATTTGGGATGATATCCTTCAACATTTCACGTTGTAAGCGGATGATTATGATGATATCAACGATGATGAATTGAAGGAGCTAGTTCGAAAGTGGGCTATGAAGAAGATGGCCACACAATTCCAGACTTGGAAGAAATCCCTATACACGAAATACGTCAAAAAGAACCTAACGCCCAATTTCAATACTAGGGGCCCGCTCGTGAAGTTGAGGCCCTACTAGAATGACTTTGTACAGTACAAGACATCGGAAGAGGGTGAGGAACAAGTGAGAAGGAACCAAGAGAATGCCAGACAGAAGGTATACCACTATGGCATGAGATCAGGTGGCTACGCGACTGCCATTCCTAAGTGGGAAAAATGGAAGCGGACATTCTTGCCAAGGGTATCACACCAGAATCACACAATTGGTCCAAACGCACGAAGAATTGGTTTTTCGCTCATGGGGGAAGACTGGACCTAGAGACCGGGAAGCTGGTTCATGGCCCAAAACTTAAAAGAGCAACACAAAGATTTTCTTATGCTCTACAAGCTAAAGCTATTGGTGCATTCAGACCCAACAGAGAGAAGGATGAACTGACGTATGCCATCGGGACTGCTGAACACAGTGGCCAAATGAGAGGTTTAGGACGGAATATTTCTTGGGAGCATGGTTTTTCTAACGACAGAGATACCTACAGAAGCCAGCAGAGAAGGAATGATGAGGAAGCAGCGTGGATCAGCAGGTTGGAGGAATATGTTCGTGAGTCATGGGAGGCGTTGCTTCAAGCATAGGAGCGCGAAAAAGACATGCAAGCTAGAATGTAGGAGGAAATCATAAAGCAAGTGCAAATAGCAATGAGTGCCTAAAGGCAGGCATCAGATCCAGGAATCAACATTAATATTAGCCCCCCTGATCAGTTGAAAAGCAGCTGCGCTTTCACAGAGTTGCCAAATCAAGATGACGCAATGCTATGTTTCCCCGTGGATGACATCACTGCACCATTTACATCATGTGAGCTACATATTCCAAAAGGGAATGCCACAATCATGGTGGATCTTGGTGTTTTTTCTCCTCTAGATCCTACCAAGACACCAAGAATCCATAGGGCAATAATACCACATAGATATATTAGCGTCTCAGTGGATAGAGTTAACAAAGGTTTTAGTGATCTGGCTCTTGACATTCCAGGAGGTGATGGGGAGAAGACTCTAGGAGAAGTAGAGAAGACATTCATACTATGGTGCAAGCGCTACATCATTATTCCTGGGGTCTCTAGTCCACCGCCGCTTCCTCAACTGCCAGACAATAGGTGCGGACAAAAGTGAACGAAATAATTTTTCACTAATTTTCTATTGACATGCATGATTAATAATAATAACAATTTCTTATACCTCATTATTCTTTTTTGTACTCACACAGCAGGGCCTCCGCCAACCTAAGTCCAATTATTCAATCTCTAGATCATCATAGTGCTTCGGGCAATGATTATGCAATGCTGCCACCGCCGCCACCTCAAAGGAGGTCTCCAACGGCTGCCCCGCCTCCCTTGATGACCAAGAAGCAGCCAGCTCCTAAGAGGTCCACCCCACAAACAAAGCCGTTGGCCCACTAGCCGGCAAAGAAGAAAGCCTCCTCTGATCCTATTATTCCCCAAAAACTATCTTACGAGAAAAGTGAAAAGAAATTAAATGATGCAGTACAAAAAGATTTGAACAGTTTCTTCGAAAAAGTAAGAAAGCAACGAGAAGCGAGGGAAAACCCAAAGAAACCGTACTTCTACCTACCTCCAGATCTTCTAAGAAAGAAGGTGGACCAGAAAAAGCGGGAATCTCAAAAGACCCTAGCAAAATTGGACTACGACCGCTCTCTCACCAAGTCATTTGAGGCGGCACAGAAAAAGACTAGAGCAGGGAAAGGTGTTGCACAACTCGGATAACAATCGCAACAATCAGTCCCCCCTCTTGTCATTCGTAATGAATATGGTTCAAACTTAGACTTACTGGACGTCGATTTTGAGGACCTGGTTCGGTTTTACGAGGATACTGGTTTGGACCTTACCCAAGTGCTCGCTGAAGGACCATTTGCTCCAAAAGTGGATCCTTGGAAGAAATTTGAACATAGAAAGAGTCTATACAACCCTGAGGCCTTAGGTGAACTGGGTATTCAAATATACCTGCTAAACAAGTGGTACATGGTGGTGTGTGAATGGGGAGAGACCTTTGTTTCTGTCAGAGTTAGAAACCAGCATTACTTCCGTGGCGATGACGTTATATATGTTGAGTTTTTAGAATTACACCAACTATGCCACCTGGACTTTCTCGACAAAAGTATCATTAGCTGCTATTGTCTGTAAGTGTGATTATTTTCTACTATTAAAGTGTATATATATAAAGCTACATGTATATATATATAAATTATATATCCTCACACTATATTTTTATATATGCAAATATGAGATGACAGAACTCAGAAAGAGAAAGGATAATGATGTTGGTTTCGTTGATCCAAATGTCTTATTCAAACACCCTAATCCCCTGCCTGAATGGAAAGCTAAACTCGAGAAAAATCTCATGAGGTTCTTAGTGAACCAACAAAACAAGGACATACTCTTCCCCTACAACTTCAAGTGAGTGTTAAATAATTAATATCGATTATATGGACATTTGTTCAATTATTTGCTTACTAGCTAAGCTATCTCCCATATATATATATATGTTGACTCTAGTTAATATCGATCATATTTGTGTATAAAAACATATGCAACAATCATTGGATATTGATGGTCATTGATATGGCCAATAGTCGGTTGAGCGTCTTAGACTCGTTAAGAAAAGAGCAAACAGAGTACCAAGATATGATAGATATTATCAAAGGGTAATTTGGTCTCTCTAGCAACTATATATACCCGATCTCTTAACTGCAACAATTCTTAAAGTCCAAATTAATTTTTTATTTTATTGGACACAGTGTTTGGAAAAGTTTCATTGAGGAACACCACATGAAACATTGCAAAGCGTCACTGGATGTAATCGCACACAAAGTAAGTACTAGGTATATATATATATATATATATATATATATATATATATATATATATATATATATATATATATATAATTCAATTAACACCATGTATGCTTTCAATTCACCGTATCTTTTTTCTCGTAAAAGTGGGTTCTGAGGCAAGAACAGGGGACCAACTACTACGGATACTATGTTTGTGAGTTCATCATGGTGTACTAAAAAAGAACTCCTGAAGAGATCCTCAAAGTACGTTATATAAATATATTCATATATTCACAATTTCTTTTATTGCTCATATATATAAGTAATCACGTGACCAACACATACACACACACACACATATATATATATATATATATATATATATATATATATATATATATATATATATATATATATATATATTCCTTTAACTTTTGTTGAAGACTCTATGGTTGAAGGAAAAAGGCATACGACGTGACCAACTAAAAGCAATTCAAGAGACCATAGCAGGATTTCTTAATGACTAGGTCTTAAACCCCGCTGGCGAGTTCTACAATGACATGAACGAAACATGGAAGCCAAACTAGATGGAGTGAATTTGTTATCCCAAGGATATAATAGAATATACAATGCAAGCTTTATTTATAATATATATATATACATATTATATGTACATAAAATAGCGTACAATATATGTATATGCATGTAATATATACATTAATTTCATACTTTAGTTTGTACAAAATGTTCGAACATTATAAGCATGTAGAATATGTATATTATTAGCAGCGTAGAATGCGTATTCGAAAACCTATTTGAAAACCAAAACAAATCATCAATTGAAAATAGAAACAAAAAAAAGAAAAAAAAGAAAACCTTTAGTTCCGGTTGGTAATACCAAACGGGACTAAAGGGCCGGCCCACGTGGCTAGGCTAGGAGGCCTCTTTAGCCCCGGTTGGTATTACCAACCGGGACTAAAGGTGGACCAAGTGCACCCCTCCAGGGTAAATCCTCTCACACCGGCCAGTATCACCAAAGATACAGATCAAGGCAAGGAATATCTCTGGAACTCCCCAATCACCACCACCCACATGGGATTCAATGCTCCCATCACGCCAACCTACCATCTACCTCACGGGGAAGCCTCATGACAAACCCCGATCCACCAATCACATCACCAACCAACCATGACATCACATAACAAGGCATATATGTAATTATGATGGAAAGTAAGTGCAAGCAAGTAGGTAGGCAATATATAAGTGCGAGCGCAAAGCTGGGTAATCAAGGTGAAGGAGTTTTCAATCAAGGCAATCAAGGCTTAGGCAATAGCATGCATCACATATACTAGCAAATGAGTAAAGTAAAGCACTAGCATTTCTACTTGCAATGCCTAATAGGTTCCTCTAAGATAAGGTGCTGCCATGACACCTGCAATGTCCATGAAGTAGTTGTATGTGTCTCCAGAAGTAGGGGTCATCCACCATCGAGATCCATCATCTTCGGGTGTGTCGTCGGATCCATCCAAGCTCGGGTCGTCGCTACGCAAAGAAAAGCCGAGAACGAACACCAATAAGAACTAATAAAAATGCGACAAAAACCTAACTCACTAGACTCAAGGACTACACTAAACTAGGATGAATTTATGGTGAATTTACAAAGGTGGGAAAGGGAAACTAAAAATAGATGAAGGAGAAAGGGCATCGATCGGTTGGGCTTCATGTGCAATAGCGCAGGCCCAACAAGGAGAAAGGCGCATATGCCGATGAAGGGCCATCTTGGGCCTGGTGCTGCAAACCGGCCCAGAGAGGAAGATGAGAGGGAAAGGGGAGAGGGGCCAGCACTGGGCTAGGAACCATGATGGGCCTGGCGGGCTTAATCGTTGCTGTCGGCCCAACAACAAGAGAAGGTAGAGGGGGATGGGGTGCCCTCCAGGTGCTCGATAGGAGTCCAATAGGTGCTCGACGGTGGCTCTTGCCACGGCAAGCACGAGCTCTCGTGCTCCTACGGCGAGGTGGTCTCCAACGTGTTGTATGAGGGAAGAAAAGGGAAGGGAGGCCCCGACTGGCTAAAATGGACCAAAAGGGCATGACTCCACTTCAGGGTTCCGACAGCGGCAAGGAAGGTTGGCGGCGCTCCAGTCGCGGTGCTTCGTGACTATGGCGAAAACAGGCTCCATCCGTTGGTGGACTCCAGGTCAAGGGAAAGGTTGGGGCTTCTAGCTACAAACAAGGTTCGTTCATATGCTTGGTGGCAGTGAGGCCTCGATGGTGCAGCGCCTGGTGCTATGGCTAGGGTGAAGCACATGGCGGCTAGGTCATGGTGACCACGAGTGGCATGGCGCCACCATGACACGTGAGCCGGTGCCGTGTCAAGGAGGTGTGCCTCAGTGTGCAAGACCTGGTGACCATGCATGAGTGTGTGCTCCTATGCACAACCACGACCGTGGACGGTTCGTGGCGTCGTGCCCATGCGGGGTGCTCGTGAGCGTGTGTTTGAAGGCGTCATGTCCATGCGGCAGTCGTGGGTGGCCTCCAGCATGGCATCGTGCCCCTGCAGGGTAAACACGCAGGCTCAAAGGCCGACACAGGCATGGACACAGAGAGAAATAGGGAAAGGCGAGGCCTTGGGACACGGATGGCTTGGCGCCGGGCTTCCGTGCGGTGCAGCACTACGAGATACGGGAGCTTTGCCGAGTGCCAGGGGCACTCGGCAAAGCCCTAAAAACACTCGGCAACCTCTTTGCCGAGTGTTGCACTTGGCAACCGACACCGGACAAAGATCTTAACGGCAAACATTCTTTGCCACGTGTTTTTTGTCTTGCACTCGGCAAAAACTTTATCGAGTGCCCAAAAACACTCGGCAAACATTTTTCGAAAAAAAACAAGCACCACCACCGGTCACCGCCCACCATCGAGTCGCCTCCCCCTGCCACCACCGAGCTGCCTCCCACCGCCACGACACCATCGAGCTGCCTCCCGCCGCCACCACGCCTGCCACGCCACCACGCCCGAGCTGCCGGTGCCGAAGCTGGGGCCCGCCTCGACCACGACCAACTCACGGTCGGCCATCGCGCCCACCACCACGAAGCCCGCACCCACCACCACAGAGTCCACCGCCTCTCGTGGGGCACTCAACCCGAGGCCTCACTCCGCGAGTCCCCGTTGGATCCAGGGAGGAGGGGCGGTGCGGTGGCCGAATCCGGCCAGATCCAGGGAAGAGGGTGGGGCGGCGGTCAGAGAAAGGGAGAGGAGGGGCGGGGTGGCGGCCGGAGAGAGGGAGGGGAGGGGCCGGGGCGACGACCGGAGAGAGGGAGAGGAGGGGTCGGGGCGGCAGCCGGAGAGGGAGGCGAGTCGGTGTGGGAAAGGAGGAGGGGTCGGGCGCGCGAATTTGGAGAGAGGGAGGCGGGGCGGGAAAGGAGGACGGCTGGGGTGTTATAGCAAAATTTCTTTGTCGAGTGCTCTGGATCTGAGCACTCAGCAAAGTTTTTTTTATTTTTTTCTTCTCCTTCTTTACCAGAAAAAATATTTTATTTCTTTGCCGAGTGTTTTTTTACATTCGGCAAACCCCCCTTTGTCGAGTGTTTTTTTTGCCACTCGGCAAACCCCCTCTTTGCCCACTACCATAAACAGGAGCTTTGCCGTGTGTATAAGGCACACGGCAAAGCCAAAAAAACACTCGGCAAAGGATTTGCCGAGTATTACACTCGGCAAACACCACATGGCGTACATTATGATGGCAAAAGTTTATTTGCCTAGTGTTTTTTATCGTGCACTCGGCAAAGACTTTGCAGAGTGCTAAAACCGACGCACGGCAAAAAAAGTAACGTGATGGCGAGAGGACGGTCACGGCGCGTTTGCCGATTGTCTAACGGCACCGGCACTTGGCAAAGATGTCATGTTTGCCGAGTGTCCACGCGAAAAACACTCGGCAAACATCCAGAGGACTGTAGAAGTGTATTTCTAAAGTTTTTCTGAATTTATTTTTCTAAAGGAAAATGGCCGTATAATGTGTGAGCATGACATCACGGTGAGGTCATCAAGCTAGCAAGGCATTCTGCTCGCTCCGGCTGCTCGCCCACGCGGCGTTGCGCGCGTGCGTGCTGGGAGGAGTTGCAGTCGTTGTCGTGGAAGCCAGCGAGCCGCGTAGACCTGTGCCACCCCGTCCCGAGCCACCGGCCGGCCGCGCGCCGCATCCCGGAGCACCTTCAGGCTGCTGGACCTCCACGAGGAGCACATCATGAATATCGATGTCGTGCCCTCGCCGTGGGGTCACCAGCGCCGGGTCCCTGCCGTAGAGCCTGAACTCCCGGCCGCGGCCCTGGTAGTCGTCCAGCAGGTGCAGGTGCGCCTCCAGGTTGTGGAAGCACGCCAGGTCCAGCGTTTCCTCCTTGAGGTACCGCGACACCATGAGGTCCAGCGCCAGCTCCGCGCCGACGTGCACGTACACGCCCAACTCTCGCTCCAGCCGCGCCTTGAACCGCGTGTCACCCACCCACGGGCCGGAGAAGGAGAAGACGCACACTGGCGCCGCACCGCCGTCCGGCGACACGTTGATTTGAGGATGGGGAATTTTGATTGATGTGAGGAGAGACGTGGGGTGCGGTTTATTTATAGAATGGAGCAGCGGTCTCTGATTGGCGGATGAATTGGTGCCGCGGATCGACGACGTGGAGGCCGCGATGTGTTTGCCGAGTGTCCGAGATCTGACACTCAACAAATTCGGGTTTGCCGAGTGTCAGATCGGGACACTCGGCAAACCCCTTTTTTTATTTTTCTTCTTTTTCTTCTTCTCCTTCGGACGGCACACGTACTAACGGATGTGGACTTTACGAGCGCCTATCTTTTGCCGAGTGTTTTTGTTCTCGTTTGTCGAGTGCCAAACTTTGCCGAGTGTTTTTTACCTCTTTTGTCGAGTGCAATTATTTTGCCGAGTGTTTTTGTGGTAGCACTAAAAAAAAAACTTCTTTGCCGAGTGTCCGATATAATGTACTCGGTAAAGATTTTTGCACTCGGCGAACTAAGGGTTTCCGGTAGTGGCCGAGTGTTTTTTTTTTTTGCCGAGTGTTTTTAGCGTAGCACTCGACAAAGAAATTGTTCGCCGAGTGTCAAAAAAAATACACTCGACAAACATAAAAACACTCATAAATTTGAGGATTCCGGTAGCGCAGGTAGGGGTCAGTGCAGGAAAGGCCGAGGTCGCGTCGATGCCATCCGCGCGTGCTCACGGCTCAGCGCCCTGCTCCGGCTGTTGACGCAGGGCTCCGAGAGGTTGTTCCGGCGGTGCGGCTTCGTGGTGCGCCCCGGCGTTCCCGTGCGTGGGCACGATGACGCTGGCGCGGACGTGGTCGAGGCGCAGATTGGCGGAGATGGGTGCCTGGCGGAGGTTGAGGACGCGGTCACGAGGCAAGTCGAGGCGCTGCAGCTGTGGCTCGAAGGCGGGCACAGAGGTTAGGCGGTTGGCAAGGAAGAGAAGGTCGAGACTTTGGGCTTCGATGGTCTCACCGGCGAAGTCTGGGGTAGCGGGAACAGTTGGGGCGGTGCACGGACTCTGGTGCGGCGGTGCGGTCGCGGACGTGGTTGGCTCGAGGTGAAGGCGCGGTTCCGCTCCTGCTTGCTCGGCGTCGACGCGTTCCCGAGTGAGGTGGCGTGGCCCGGTGTCGTGGTGGCTAGGTGAGACGGCGATGCCGGGCGGTGCGAACGGTCGAGGCGATGCGGCTTCCCTGTGACGACCGAGTAGAGCACACGGCACGGAGGCCGATCTCAGTCCCAAACGACAGCAAGGTGGTAAAGGTGGGAGCTTTGGCCACCGTGAAGGGCTTACCGGCGGACACGCGGCCTGGCTCGGGGCTGTGGCGGTGCGGTGGTCGCGGTGGAAGAGAGGCGGGGCTCGGAGTGGCGAGGCGGCTTGACGGGGCTCCGAGGAAGATGACGCGGCCGCGGTGGCGTCGTGGTGTGGGCACGCCCGTCGCACGGCTCCGTGGCGACGAAGGCTCGGTGCAGGGCTGCAGGCAGAGCTCCGTGACGGCGGCGTGCTCGCGCCGTCGTAGCCTCAGGGCGTCTCGGCCATGGCGGCCTTGGGCTGAGAAGGGAGGCAGAGAGGAAGGGGGGCTGCGGCGGCTGGGAGAGGGAGAGGTCAAGGGAGGCAACCGGCTTGGGTTCTTATAGCCCGCGGCTAGGGTTCGCCGAGGGGTGGACCGTGCTACGGGCGGCGGTGGTCATGGCGTCCGCGCAGCGGGGACACGCAGCGTGCATCTGAGCGCCGACTCGGGAAGCTTCGCGAAGGGAGGCAGGTCGCGACGCTGGTCTGCGCGGTAAAGGGCGCTGCGGGGCGCAGCTTTAGGCGGGGCCCGTGAAGGCGCGGCGTCCGCGACGATAGACGGAGCGAGCGACGGAAGGCTACGGCTCCGACGGAAAAGAAGGGGACGGGGCAGGTGAAGGAAGAAGACGACACTGCAGGGATGGAAAAGCAACGGAGGGGCGATGGAGGCGAGCGGTCTTCTGCAGCTTCCCGTCGCTGGCCAAAGGGCCCCACCGTGGCGCCGCACGCGCTCGCGACTGGAGCTGGCGTCGCTTCCGCGTGCCGCGCACGCGATCGTCAGAGGAAGGGAGACGGGCAGCGACGGGGGCTTCATCTGCTGTAGCTAATGAGCGGGGCCTAGAAGCCATATATATAGGAGCATACACAGTGAGGATCCGATCGAGGGGAGCGGCGGCGTTGCCGTCTGGCGCGTGCCGCGCGGGTGCGGGGCAGGGCAGGCGAGTTGGGCTGCTTCCCTGCTGGTACCTGGGCTGGGCCGAGGCGCGGCTTGGGCCTGCTCCGGCCTGAGGCGAAGGAGGAGGGAGGGAGTTGGTCTGGGCCACTTCGGCAAGGAGGCGAGCTAGTCTCTAGGGAAGCAAGGGGCTAGATAGTGCCTGTTGGCCATGGGGCAAAGGAGAAAGATTTCCTATTTTCTCTAGGGAATTCTGGGAATCAAGGCTACCTCCAAGCACAATCAAGAAGATCCAAATCACACATGCATCTTATACTAAATGGTGCATCAATTTATTTTTAAACTCAATTTGAAGGGTATGGGAGAGAGTTAGGTTTACGTTTTAGGAATAATAAATCATGCGAGCGGGTTGCATGTTGAATTCGAGTGCCAAGGTTTTAATTTTTCCTGAAAAACATTTTATTTGTAAACACCTCTCGTCACGTAGGTGATCAATCCTAATGACAAGCAGTTTGTTGTAAAAAGTTTTGAAGCTTAGATTTTGAATTTGCGATCGGAAGAGAAAACATTTGACTTGAGTTTGACCTAACATTTACATGCAACACACATCCAAGCAATTTTTTTTAAAAAAAAGTTAGGATTTTTTTATTACACAGAATTACGGAATGTTACAAGTTGCCTGCTGCTTTGCAAGTGAAGGGACATGCTGCCCCGTCAAATCACCTAGCCCCTAGCTATGTACTGTATGTATATTCATTCCTTTATCAGGAGCAGATTACATGTTATTGTACCATATTTTACTACTTCTGTTTGGTTGTAAGTTCTATCTTTAATTAATGTAAATTGATTATTCGTAAATAAGAATAGTCAGAATTACTCAAACTATTATCTGATCTTTTTTTGCCTTTTTTTTTTCTAATTTTCTGTATGTTTTATTTGGTTTCCCTTTGAAATTTTTCAATTTGGCTTCCATACAAATAATCTGTCTATTTTATGGTTTTTTTATTTTCTGTATGTTTTATTTGGTTCTCCTTTGATATTTTCCAATTTGACTTACATAAAAATAATCTGGTTATTTTTTTGTGTTGTTTGGATTTTTTTGTTGATTTAATCTAGATCCAAGGGTCATGAAAATCAAGTGTTGCATGGACAAGAAGCACTCAATTTTTTATCTGTTGCCGATCGGGTGTTGGGGCGCCCAAAATGACTCGCCCCATGGGTAGACAGATCCCAAGAAAATGTCTCTATTAAATCCTAACTTCATTTGCCACTAATACAAAAAGGATTTTAGAAAACAATACTAAGAAATTCATTTTCAGAGTTGGCCAAACGAAATTTCCAGAGGTGGGCGGCTCCCCTGTCTCTGTTTAAAGGTCAATATTAGCAAGGATTTTCAGAGGTGTTTATATAATGCACACCTCCAGAAATAAATTTTAAAAAACAAACCAGAGCTTAGCTCGACTCAACTTTGACTCCCAACTAAACTAGCCTAAATTAAAGAGAGTGAAGTAGAGTGGTTCCTCGTCTTTCTATGCTCATGATGCCTTCTTATTCGAAGAGCTGTGCATCGAGCACTAATTTCTCTTTGAACATCTGTTGAGTAAGCATTTCGGCCTCGTCTTGCGCCTCTTTGCTAGTAGACTAATCCTTCTCTCAGGCATCATGTTGTGCCTCCTTGTCGGTAGATTGATCCTTCTCTCGAGTTGACAACCCGTGTGTTGCTATGAGCCGTACGACAAACGAAAGAATCAGCAAACGAGTTAACGACCTGTGCATTTGCTATGAGCCGAATGACTAGCTAATGCGTTAACTAAATCTAAACGAATTTAGTGCCAACAAAGTCCACTAATTAATTAAAAGTCCAATTATACAATATTCAAGTGTGATTCATACATACATATCGTTATAGTTGAAAGTAGAAGTTCTACTCTTTCAAATCAGTGGCTAAGTACTTCTATAGATGATACAAAAGTAGTACAAATGATCTATCTAGCTTAGCTTATGATGTACAATACAAGGAAAATGCTAACAATGAACTCTAGCGGAATAATTACATCTTTCCAAGAGACAATAGTGATATTGCTATTGGTCTTCGCTACACCAGCAGTGCTATTGAGTTGAGATTTCTTGACCTGATCGTTGGCACCACCTTGCCCGTGTATATGTAAGAACTATAAGCGTGGACAACTCATTTCGATAGTATGATATATTTTTGAACCAACCTAGTCATCGTACAATAACCAATATTGGTATATCCCTGATTTCCATCCAAAGAACGCAACATACCAAGGCATTACCTAGTTGGGCATAAGATGTAGTTAGGGATGGTTGTTTTTGTTTCTTGTCGCCTCAGAACATGATAAGTGTTCATCACATTTGAAGGGAGAAAACCATCATAGGGAGGCAAATGGAGAAGGACAAAACACCCCTCTTGCCCTTTCGGTAAGCCGCTACAAACTAGAACAGAGCAAGGTACTAGACTAAGACCAGAGCCATGTGGTCCTCGTGTTGTACTGCAAGTCCTGGGTTGCTGCGTAAAGATGAGTCCTTAAGGAGAGAAACTAGAGCACCATAAGAAAAGACTCAATGCTCTAGCCCTGCCTTGGTTACATGTTGTTAGAAAGCACGTTTTAATACCATGTTGCATATACATATTTAATTATATTCCTTACTCAATATTGGTTGAAACAAGCTAATTAAGCACACTACCCACATGCAAAAACCATAGGTAAATCAAGGACACAATATCAATATCAAGGTAGATAAACTCTAGGTGGTTCATTAACACATGCATATGAATAGTATTGTATTAAAGGTGAATAGGTAACAAGGATCGTCCTCATATTATACTTGTCTTCTTCAAAGTATTGCTGTTGTTCTTGATCTTCAAAGGGTTGCTCCGGATCACCAATGAAAAACTCACTGTCTACTCGAGATCAAACAACACCATACAAGCATCCATCCATACATGCATAGCAAACACACATAGACTAGTTAGAACAAAACACAAAACATTAGAAATAGCTGTTCAAAAGGTTTTAAAACATTTCTACGCGATGCTACGAACACGCAGACATGGGAATCATTCAAATCCGAGCAAAAACAGAGAAGATACGGGCTAATCGTGTCTAATGGCAATTCTGTGAATAACTGGAACTTGATTTTCAAATTAAAACAAATAAAATCAGTTTTTGAATCGGTTCAGGATGGTGGGCTGTTTTGGGGGAAGTTGGAGGAGGTTTTTGCAAAGTCGTGAGGCGACCTAGTCGTTGCCCGCGTGGAGGCCATGTGGCGGCTGCCGATTCGCGGGTTCATGGTGAATCGACCGACGTGGAGCTATGGGCCGTGTCCATGACTGTGGTGGTAGACTAATCAAAGAGGTGAAGTGGTATGCTTTAATCTAGGCTATTGATCTGGGGATGGACGGATGTGATGGTTTGGGCGAGGTTGGCTGGCCAGAACATTGACCTGTGCGGCGGAAGCCATTGCCGGTGATGCGAGCTCGCCGGAGTTCAATGAAAAAGGGCTTAGGGATTCGGTTTCTTGTGGGGAGAGCACAGGGAGGTAGAGCGGAAGATTGCAAGCTCACCTAGGTGATTCTCGACAATGGGGAATGAACGGTGACGATGTACAGTTCGACGGGGTAGGCGGTGACTTCCTATGAATACCGGCGGCGGCGGGAGACAGACAAAGAGAGAAAAATAGAAAGAGAACGAACCCTGTAGCTTCATAACCTTGTCGCAGGGCTCAGTAGGTGGTCGCAAATGGTGGTGAAGTGGCAGACGACGTGCTTGACTGTGGCGGTGTCGGCTCTCAACCCGGCGAGACTCGGTGAGGGTAGAGGCGTGGCTAGGGCTAGCAGGCGGCGTGTAGATGGGAACCAAGAGTTGTAGGAGCTTTGGGGCTTTATAGGGTGGCTCAGCTTGCGTCCCACATAGAGAAATCCTGAAATGCCTAGGATTTGGGCGGCAATTTCCTCTGCCTGGAGTTCTGCTCGGGCACGGGAGGTAGGTGTTTACACCAAAATTTGGAAAGAAGAACGCGGAAACTCAAAACTTCTAAGATTGTGTCAATCAAGAAATCGATTGCATAAGGTTTGATATCAGCTAATTTAGATGCGACACTGGAATCGGCTCCCTTCGAATGACGTCAGCGGATAATGACAATGTGCTATGGTTGGCGTCGGGAAATACATATCGAACTCTACAAAAAGGGAAAGATTAGGGTCCAAGTTATCTTAAGTTAGGAGTATTTTCTTTTATACCAAAGATTACAATGAGTCGTACTTAAGTAGGATTCATGCTTGGGCCCTAGGTATAAATATTGGACCCCAGCTATTGTAAGAGGACATCCAATCAATCAAATACAATTTACTTTTTTTTGACTTCGTGCCAACCCTTAGGAGTAGGAGTAGTGTAGATCTCGGCGAGTTCTTCAACAAGCAGGGCTGTATCGGTCCGCCCGACCTTCGGCTTGTCTGTAAGTACCATCATGGCTTATACTTTTGTTTGTACGGCTGCATTGGTTAAGTTCGACCTTCACTGCGAACTCTAGTATACGCTAGTTATCGACTTTTGTCTAGTTCAAGTACGGTTGCATCGATCCAGACGACCTCCACTGCTCAAATTAGATTAAGGTCAAGTTATCAGTTCTACCTAAGGGTGGCGTCCTTCGAGTAGATTCATTAAGTTATCGATTTTGCTGATGTTCTTATTGTTATTAGTTTGCAGCAACATCAATCTGCCCAGTCGAGATCGATTTAGATCGGCCTCATATTCTTTTAGTCTGTCGTTTGCTTTGTCACAACATGATGTCTCTTACTTTGAGCGACGGGTTATGTTTCATCGGCTGTTCTATTTCGATCTCGATCGTGCATAGTACACGGTTAAGGTATGCATGATCCTGAAGAGGTTTGCTGGTTAGTTAAATCTGGTCTATAGTTCGCTATTATGGTTGTAATGATCCGGTCGATCCCCACTGATGGCGCTGTAGATTGGAGGATGCTAGTTAGTAGATTTGTTCTTGATTAGACGTGACCTTAACTGTTTGCTATGCCTGCATCGGCTAAATAGCCGATCGCTTATGCTTTAACGCCTACAGTGTGTCTCCATGATTCTGTTAAATGTGAGTAGATCTATTGACTTTAAAGGTTTAATTTGTTGTCTTTATCATAGCTGATCGATCTGATCGACCCCCACTATTAGAGATAGCAGGTTAGGTCTGATGAGTTCATAGGTTTGTCTATGTGAAATAGTCGATTGTTCACATGTTGTAGTCCCTCTTCACCCAAATCGGCTATTTCAGCCGATCCACTTTGAGCTTTCACACATATAGCGTGTCTTTCGGAAAGCCTGTCGACGTATAGATGGCTTTACGGATTCTAAGGTTTTAGTTTGTTATTATCATCATAGCTACCATCAATTCGGTCGAACCTCATTGTTGATGGTAACAGATTAGATTAAGAGTGTTTGTAAATCCATTTATACTAGATAGTCGATTTGTTTGCATGTTATATCCTTTCTCAATTAGATTCATCGGCTCAATGATTCACACTGATAATATTCACCTAGTTGATGATTTCACTTACATCTGTGGGCATTGTACTTATCAATATAAAATCAATCGTGATTCATAAGCTTTACTGTCCGTAATAGCCAATTTCTGTGCGTATCGGCTATTTAGTCGATTTTCGCTGCTCCCGAAACGGCACACTTGGAACTATCTAGGTAAAGACCGGCTTGTTCCATCTTAAATTACTGATAAACTTTCTCTCCTTGTCAATTGCAGGTCAAATTGACTGACATGCCTCGGGAGGAATTCGCAGGATCGGTTAATCTTGCGTTGAAGCCAAGCGGATCTCCGGGCTCATCCTAAGCAGATCCTTCCGGCTTACTACGTGTCGACATTTTTCGTGCCGATAGTAGGTGATGCGGCTGATGTGTGGGGTCGCTTCGTCAGCGAGAGAAGGAAGGATGGGCGCGCGGGCTTCTCCACCAGGCTACTGGGCCAGCCCGGCTGACTGGGCCGCACCGTAAAAAGGCAGCAGGGAAGGTCATCGGCTGAGAGAGAGAGAGAGGAGAGGGGAGTGAGGCCTGGGAGCTGGGACGCTGGGCCAAAAGGAGCGACAGGGAGTTTTTTTTCCTTTTTCTTTTCCCTTTCTTTTATTCCAAAGCTATTTTGCAAATTCATTTAAAATCTGTTTTGAATGTTGGAAAAGACCATTCACTACAATAAAATCAATGCACCAGCAGTTATGCATAAACATGTTTCTAGTTTTATAGTTGATTTTCATTTAAAGAGAAACATACTCATAGAAAAAGTTGAAAGAGTAATGAAAACCACATTAGTAAGTTCTAGTCGGCCATCCTGACTAAGGAAAATAGAAATGGTAATCAATCTTCTTTCACACCTCAAGACCATTGGCCAAGAATCTACAACTAAGGGCTTGGTCAGGCTTAAAGGTAAACCGAGATGAGTAAACGACAAGATCCCTTTGAACATGCAAAAGTGGTCGCTAAATGATTGAACTTATCTTGTGGGACAGCAATAGGATCCATCACTAATTTATAGAAATTCACTTTAAGACCTGTGGATTCAACAAAGGAGATGAAAAGTCTTTTAGGTATCTCAACTGATCAACAACCGCTTGCATAAAAATGAGGGTGTCATCTGCGTATTGCAGGATGGGGAAGCCCTGTCGCTCTACAGAGGAATTGGAAGATGCAGATGGCCATGGTTGTTGGCTGAGTTTAGTAAAGTATGAAGGAAGTCAGCAGCCAACACAAAAAAACAGAGGTGAGAGTGGATCTCCTTGTTGAACTCCTATACGACAACAAAAAACTTTACCAGGCACCCCATTGAGTAGGATAGCTGAAAAATAAGTTTCATCCAAGTTAGTCATTTAGGTGTTAATACCTTGATTTCCGTAATTTGCGGTATTAGTTCATGCTCAACTTTGTCAAAAGCCTTTTCAAAGTCAAGCTTAAGGATGGTCAATTCTTTCCTGGTTTGATGGCACATGTGAATGTATTCAAAAGAAGCCAGATAATCTTGGATGGTTCTATGTATTATAAAACCATATTACCACTTGAAGTCTATTGGCTAGAATCTTGGTGATTATCTTAATGGAGGTGTTGAGCAATGAGATGGGTCTGAAATCTGAAACCTTTGCCGCATCATCTTTCTTGGAAATTAAAGTGATATGAGATTCATTTATTCTACAGACATTCCTGTAGAATTGGCAAACTTTATGTCATGGCAAGGCAACAAGAGAGATTATCTTTCAGTGTGTATCACTTATGAAGAAATTCTTGGGACAATTAGAACATAACACAAGCAGAGCAAGATGGGGGAGGAAATGCAGTCATGTCAAGTCTTAATTGGCCTTTTCCATGGGCATCCCTCTAAGCGCTGGGAGAACTCCAATAAAGATTAGATCTAGGAATGAACTCTCTTGTTGGCCTCATACCCCCAAATCCCTAGCTCTAATCTTGTTGGTTCATTCCTTAATTAACACGTACCTTGAATTCATTTTAAACCTCTCCTAATTTTGTTATCTTATTACATTGCAACTGTACTCTGATTAACTACCAACACATAACAACAAAACTACTAGTCTAGTACCGTCACATGTGAACACAAAAGAGAAGTTTTCAGCCAATGTCACGAATCGTTCGCAGCAAAATCCTCATCCCTGTCGTCGCCCTTCCATATCAAATTCTCTCCATTCTTGATCCTCTTCATCCTAGCCATCATTTCGTCAATGGTGATGTCGAACGCGTCCCTCATTTCCCCCTCGAACCTCACCCTTGGGTCCTTGTACAGGAACCTCGGGATCATCTTGATCACCTCCTTCCTCATGGCGGCCACCTCGTCATCCGTGTACCTACTCAGCTCCTCCTCGATGTCCACTCTCCCTTCCAGCACGTCGCTGGAGTTGATGAGCACGTAGTACCGGCGGTCACCATCGTTGCTTCGGCCAGGCTCTGGCTCGTGCCAGCGGTACTGCGCCTTGAGCGTGGATGGCCGGTGGAAGAAGACGGGGATGCAGCCGGCCATGACGCTGTCAATGGACGAGCGGCGCGCGAAGGAGTCCCCGCGCGGCTGCAGGCAGAAGCGCGCGGAGGTGAAGAGGGAGACGAGCTTCCGCGGCGACCGGCAGGTGATGCTGCCCTCGAGGCCGTGGCTGCAGTCCAGCATCCCGCACCGACCTCGCCGCGCCGCGGCCTCGCACACGTCGAAGACGCGGTCGCGGATGGCCAGCTGCCCCCTGATACGCCGTGCGCCCGCGAACGCGAACAGGAATGGGCGCGGCGCGTCCCGCGCACGCGCCTGCCACGCGGCCACCTCGCCGGCCGACGACGGGTGGAAGTAGCTCGGGTACGGCACGGCGATGTCCCGCGGCGCCCAGATGTTGGACTCGTACGTGAGTACCGTCATGTTCCGGGACTCCGGCTGGCCGAGGAAGTTGTTGCCGCACCCTTCGTCTTGGCCGCCGGGCTCCCGCCGGAACATCCACGTTGTCTTGGCGGCCACCATGAAGTGGTCGCGCCCGCCGAGCACCGCCCACGTGGGCTGCGAAGACAGCCACCGCAGGAACGCCTCCGACGGGCCGTCGCGTACCGTGGTGTTGGACCCGCACAGGTGCTGGTGCAGCTCCAGCGCCGGGTAGTACGGCACGTACACCGCCGTCGCCGCTGCCAGGTCGTTGGTGAGGCACTCGTACCGCCGCATCCAGTTGTGGAAGATCACCTCCAGCGAGTACTGGTCCGTGCTGTACCTGCGGCAACACATACAAGTACACATCCGTGAGCACAACCACTTTGTCCGGTCTCACAAACTTAAAACCATCATATCACTGGACACTGATGTGTGTGCTAGCTTACCATCCGGTGCTGGGGATGATATCTTTGTCACCGTCGCTGCCATTGCCGGCGGCGGGGCCAATCTTGGGGCCAAGCCCGGCATTGACCGTGATTGCACACCAGCTCCACATGTCGTTGAACAATGGCGAACCAGCAACGCAGTCCCTGAGTATATCGAACCGTGACGGCACGTCCAGCATGTAGACATACCGTCCTTCGCACGATGGTGGTGACGATGGTGAAGGTGATGCCGCCACCACCGACGACGATGCTGACCGCCGCCTGTTGTCAGCCTCGACGGTCAGGGAGGGAAGGAAGCTTGCATCGAGCGCGATGGGGAGTACAACGAGCGCGGCGGGGTGGGGTGCTGCAAAGGAGGAGAGCGAGAGGTGGAAGTACTGAAAGTGGAGAAGACAGAAGAGGAGCCATGAGCCGAGTATGAGGAGGTAGTAGACGAGGTACTTGGGGTAATGGGCTTCCGTATGCATGGCTGGAAGATGGATGCCTCCCCAGCTAGCTCCTGGGGTTTAGTAGGGAGCCTAATGTAGGCTTAAGGTTTGAGCTAATAAAAGCTCCATTTAGTGCACTAGGGTTTTGTGTTGATCCATATTCTTTGTGACCTTTGAGGCTTTGACCTTGGACGTTGGCAAAACCAACAGCGGTTCATCTGTAATATCTTTGATCAATGTACTTAATTATATGTCCTTTAATTTTTTTGCTATTGTGTTGAGTGCAGATTATGGTACTCTAACCCTGCACCTCTTAAAATGTGATTGTTTATACGATGTACTTTCTACGTTCTAAATTATAAGTCATTTTAGTTTTTTTCTTAGTTATTAAGCTTGTCTATTTTTTAGAAAGGACGGCAAAAGCTTTGCCGCGATTTAGACGAAGAAAGAAAGAAGGCAAATGCCAGCCCCATTTTTTGAATGAAAACTGAGCCAAAAAAACCATACAACTGAGGAGAGTCCCTACTCATCCTGTACAACTTTGGAACAGCTATCACAACTCACACCACCACTTGCAGCTTAGTTAAAATCTACCCAACTAACAACAACTTGGCCGGAGAAGGGAAAACCCAACTAAGACACCTCGACTAGAGTAGACAACTTGGAGTATCCTACACCATCACCTTGGGAGCACCGAGCACCATCACCGCAGGGGAAATGCCATGACAGACGGTAGGAGGTCCACAGCGGATACTGGATCGCCTAGCAAAGCCTTCCAGAAGGAAACGACATCAATTGCGTCGACAAGCTAGCCAGACGACGGATGGTTTTCACCTACAAAATCCAGTGCGATAGGAGGAGAGGTAGTAAAAGACGCCTCCAAGGAGGGCACGACGTCTGCAGACGCCGTCGTCTAAGCTTTCGCCCCGACCTTATGCCTCCTCCACACCTGCCGCCGCTAGAGTCCCACAGAGGTAGCCTGACCCTAGGAACCAGCCCGAGCACAAGGATGGTAGGTGGCGGGGAGAAGAGGCCTGGGATCAGAAGAAGCCCACAGTCACACAGCCCACCACCGTCCCGACCCTTGCCCCAAGCAGTCCCAGCATCAAACCCCACCGCGCAACACCTCCAGCAGCCCCCGTTACGAATTTCCACCATCAGCACTCCGGCTCCAGTAGAGGAGTGCCGGCCCCGACCAAGAAAGCCAAGGCCGACCACCACTGCCACATCTGTTCCCGGCCCCACTAGGCCCAAAGGGCGTCGCGGACCGGGCCGCCCCACCCGACGCCGGTGGAGGCCAGAGAGCACCACCACTGACCCGTGCCGGCACAAGACGCCCGGAGAGGGCATATTCGGGTGGGGGATGCTGGATCCTCCCGCACCCCGGACCGGGAGAGACACTGGCCTAGCCACCCCCCCCGGAAGAGCACGCCAAGGATCCCCGTGGGAGAGCAGATCCGGGGCAGGGTAGAGCCTGGGCGGGGGAGAGCAGATCTTGGCGGGGGAGGAAGGATCCACCCGCCCTAGTGCCGGAGAAGTTGCTGGGCAAGGCACAACGTGAAGAATCACGCCGGAAACCAGCACCAACCGAAAAGCACGTTGAGGAGCCTCGCGGGAGAGATGAAAGTAGGAAGGAGAAGCCCGGCCGCCACCGTCCTTGCCCGCCGCCGGGCCTCTGGCGTCGAGTTCTAGCGGCGGCCAGACCGGGTAGGCGCACCGGAGGGGCCCGACGAGGGTGGGGGAGGGCGCCGCCCGAGTCGCCCCCAGGGGAGAGCGACGCGGGGGCCTGAGCGAGACAACATTTCCCTGTGTATATAACTATAGACTATTGTTTAAGCTTGTCAATTTAAATCGAATTTATTGAAAAATGAGTAAAATAATATTAATATATACAATATCAAGTAGATGCACGACTAATATGTATTATTTTGTAGTGTATCTAATCAACCTGGCTAGTTTGACGTTGTATATATGTTTCTGTATTTTTTATAGATCTATTAATGTTACTAGGTAGCATGCCCGTGTGTTGCCACGGGATAACTAAATCTTTTGTACTAAAAATACACGGATCGCACGATAAGATTATAATACTGTTAAATTAAATACCGACATTAAAGTGACTTTAATTCAAAAAGCAAAGTTCGTGAAATTAACACAGTTACAGAGAGTGTGGCATCGTAGGCTCACAAACTCTACTGTATAGACTTTTTCGTGATATGGCTAAGATAATATTTTATATCGGTAGAAAGAATTCTTCGATATCCATTTATTTTATGCGCCAATAAATCTATGAATAAGTTTCGCTGCATCTCCATATAATCATGTACACACAGTTTCGAGTATATATATGTAAATATTAGTGTCTGTCACATGGATAATACTGCGTGTCTTAAAAAATCTCTCAAAATTTTAAAATAAAGTATGTTATACTCACCGTATAAATATGTGTGGCTTTAGAACTATTCCACACAGATATATATTGTAGAATAAGGTATCCACTTGAGTGTCTGTTCCAAGATATTGAATTAGGTGTTGTAATTCTTAATTTTGACACATTTTTTAGGTCAAGGCAAACAATGGTGACACTTTTCTTAGTGATGCATAATTTTATGGTGCACCTCTTGACTATCTGAGTAAGGACAAGTAGCACTACAAAGGCTCAAAAAAGCTACTGAGAAGGCTAAGGTTGAGTTTTCCTCCACTATGCATACTAAAACCTATGTCCCCGTTTATCATTGCCGATGCTTTTGATGCAAAGCAATTCAATATTACCATGATCAGATATAAGTTTGAGTCTTTTGTGAGCAATCTCATAGAGGGACTTTCATCCTTTATGTGATCTGCCTCAAGGATATTGGCAGAAAGATGGACCCATGTTGGAATGTCGCAACAAAAAGTGTCCACGTTTTGTCCACGATTTATTTCCCATGAATACATGTGCGTACTATGATAACACTAACTACATCAAATGAAAGATTAGAGAGAATCTGCATTGCCTCCAGAAGGATTTATTTATTAAGTTCTTTGGACTCTACAGGTAGTTTTGAAATATCTGTTTGCATGTCTTACCTCGTATCCTAATTCAAAATTTTATAGTTTAATTAGAATATGGAAAAATGATTCAAAATGAACAGAACCAAGGGCAATTTCAACAAGAAACAACAAGCGAGGGCGATGGAACACGTGAGCGTAAAACCAAATGAAAGGGGGAAAAGTTGTCCATTTTGTAAATGCAAAGAGGGGAAGTAACTAAATGTAGACAGATTTGGTAAGGTTCTCAGAAACACAAAGAGGCTCATTTTGTCTTAATTCTCTTTCCTTCTATGTTAATTCTCTTTCCTTTTGCTTGTTGCCATGTATGCTAGTGCATGCAAACATGCAATGTGTATATAGATAGCACAATAATTTTCTACTTCCTATTTTGTCGTGATTCCTCTATCACATGATAGGTAATATTCAATTAAGGAGAATCACACCAAATGACGCAGCATGCGGGAGATGTCATGGGATCGCAGGCGTGGACAGACGGACGAACTAAAACAAATATCGCACCAAAAAATATCCACACTTTGTTCTTTTTAGTTGTATAGGAGTTTTATGGTGCACCTCTTGACTATCTAAGTAAGAACAAATTAGCACTGTAAAGGTTCAAAAAAGCTGCTGAGAAGGCCAAGGTTGAGTTTTCCTCCACTATGCATACTAAAACCTATGTCCCTGTTTATTATTGCCGATGCTTTTGATGCAAAGCAATTCAACATTACCATGATCAGATATAAGTTTGAGTCTCCTGTGAGCAATCTCATAGAGGGATTCTCATCCTTTATGTGATCTGCCTCAAGGATATTGGTAGGACGATGGACCCATATTGGATTGTCGCACCAAAAAGTATCAATGTTTTGTCCACGATTTATTTCCCATGAATACATGTAGGTACTATGATAACACTAACTACACCAAATGAAAGATTAGAGAGAATTTGTATTGCCTCTAGAAGAATTTATTTATTAAGTTCTTTAGACTCTACATGTAGTTTTAAAATATCTATTTGCATGTCTTACCTCGTATCCTAATTAAAAAATTTGTAGTTTAATTAAAATATGAGAAAATGATTCAAAATGAATAGACTCAAGGGCAATTTTAGCAAGAAACAACAAGCGAGGACGATGGAACACATGAGCGTGAAACCAAATGAAATGAGGAAAAAGTTGTCCCTCTTGCAAATGCAAAGAGGAGAAGTAATTAAATGTAGGCAGATTTGACAAGGTTCTCAGAAATACAAAGAGGTTCCTTTTGTCTTAATTCTCTTTCCTTCTGTGTTAATTCTCTTTCCTTTTGTTCGTTGCCATATATGCTGGTGCATGCAAACATGCAATGTGTATATGGATAGCACAATAATTTTCTACTTTCTATTTTGCCGTGATTCCTCTATCACATGACAGTCAATATTCAATCAAGGAGAATCGCACCAAAGGACGCAACATGCGGGAGATGTCGTGGGATCGCAGGCGTGGACAGACGGACGAACCAAAATAAATGTCGCACAAAAAAATGTCTACACTTTATTCTTTTTAGTTGTAGGAGATATAATATAAGTTGTCATAGGACAAAGATAAAAACGACTTAAAATTTTGGATCTGAAGGAATATGATTTGCGTGTGTGATCTAGGACCACTCGTGTGGAGTATGTTGACATAGGTGCTTATATAATAGATTACTGCTAGTAGTATATATTTGTTCATATAAATCATCACTACTGGAAACTTGAAATCACGGTTTCGCATTTTTTTTGACGATTATTGCATAAACCGTCAGGGTAAATAGAATTACCTTGACGGTTTTTAAAAAACACATAGGGAAATTAAATAACCGTCAGGGAAATTCTTAATTAACTTGTGAGTGCACATAACCGTCAAGGTAATTAGATAACCATCAGGGAAATTCCTAATTCCTTGACGGTTTCGTATTTTTTACGATTATTGCATAAACCGTCAGGGTAAATAGAATTATCTTGATGGTTTCTGGGAAAACACACTAAAAAATACTAGAAACTCAAGAACATGAACAAAATGTTTTCTCCTTTTAATCTACGGTGAAATTTTATAACTAGTCTTTCTCCCTCATGCTAACTCCAAATGATATGTTTCTTTTTCCTAGTTATATCTAAAATCGTGATGTACCGGTTAACAATATTTGTTTGGATACCAATTATTATTTCTTGGTTCTTTTGCATATGTTTATTTTCTAATCATGTATATAGAGAAAGCATCTTGTGAAACAACCATTATAAAATGTCTTTCATACTCAAACATCTTTGTATATAAAATAGGCTACATACATACTGTTGTGTTGAAGTTTCAAAATTTTTGGAACCGATTTTATATTTTCTTAGTCTAAATCAATTTCTACGCACTTATAAAAAAAATTCCAAATTGAACAATGGGTACCTCCAATAAGATTCCAAAAAAATTCTAAATTTATATTTATGCTCATATGTTTTATTCTAGGCCATATCCAGAGATGGATTAAAATAATCATTTGTTTTGCTATGGATAATTCATCCTTCTATCTCCAAATTAACATAAAATAATTGTAATAATTTGAAACATTGTTAGAAAATCCTACAAACTTGCATGACAATATGTTTTTGGTGTACAATGTTCCAATAAAAATTTCAAATGTTTTTGAAAAAGAGGAGCCATACATTGCTCACAAATGGTACATCTCTCACATGGTTATAAGAAACTATGTGAGAGATGTGTCCATTTGTGAACAACGTATAGTACTTCTTTGTTAAAATGATTTAAAATTTTATGTAAAGCTTATACACTCACATTATGTGCCTGTACCAATTCTTAGAATTTTTAGAGCACTTTATGATATTATTAATTTTTTTCGTTGGAGTTGCCAAAATAGTAGTTTGAGCAATGTTCAGCAAAATACTTAATTTTTCCATCGATTTTAGAATGTGAGCTCAAATAGAGCATGCCTTCTTACATATATTTATTTTCTACTAATTCTTGGACATTGTTAGATAGGACATGTAGTTTAAGTTGTAGTATTTTTATTCTAAAATAAAAGGAAAAGGAAATATTTAATTGTATTATTTCATTTATATTGTATAGCAATTCAGCCCATGCAGACCTTCGGCTCAAATCGGACCACCTAAAAAAACCCTAGACTATATATCCTCTTCCTCCCTCTCTCGTTTCCCTCTCCCCCTCCCTCAGTCGCGCCGCACCACGCTGCACTACTCTCTCTCACGCGCGGTGGCGAGGCCCCTCTAAGATTCCGACTGCGCCCGATGGCACGGCATCTCTGGCGGCGGCGTAGAGCCCGGGGTGCCCCTCCGTCTCCTCCTGTACTCCAGCAAGACCTGCGTCCCCTGCTGCGCCTCCTTTTCCCTTCTCCCCATCCTTGCATCGAGGGCAGCAGCAGCTTCCTCGGTTCCTTTGGCCCAACGACCCCTCTTCCCAGCGCCGCACGCTAGATCTCATCACCGCCCCTTCCTCTCGTTGCAGCGCTGCTACTCCTGCCAGGTTGCCACACGAACCTCGCCGCTCCCTCTCAGGAGATCTGGTGCCGGTGAAGCCTGCATCGGCCCCGACACCCCTCCGCGGTGGCCGCATGCAGGAGACGATGGCAGCGCCCTCTCGCGTCGGCCACAAGAAGCACAAGCAAAAGGTGCATTGTGCTACCTCTCCCTTCTCATGCCCAACGAGGTTTATTTCTAGGGACTAGAGTGAATCTAGTATCTCAATATGAATATCTTCTCTGTTCTAGTGCTAGCTCTCCTCAATACCTTCTCTGACCTAGTGCTAGCTGATGATTTGGAGCAGAGTAGCTTAGATTTTTCATATGCACGGATCTAGTGCTAGCATGTGACTGGACTAGAGAGGAGTGCTAGAACGTGATTGGGAGAAGCGGAGCAACATGGGTTTTCAGATCATGTTGAATAAATGCATGTATCATCTCCACAAGGTAATTAACTAATGGGCCAAGATTATTTCGTCCTTTTCTAGTTTCCATAATAAGCATCATTGAATAACTCATTCTTTGTACACAAGGACTATATTTTAGTTTCAGAACCATGAATTAGTGCAGAGGCTAGCTGCTGCAACATTACATCCTAAAATCATTCATCTTGCAACTTTTAGATTAAGCATGGTTTGTTGAGATTAAGATATAGAGGATGGATCGATTACTTAAAAAATCAGGATCAGGATTTATGTAGGTTGAGATCTTGCTCCATGATCTGAGTAAAATGTGAATGCACAATGGCTTTAAAGTGACATCAGCTTTACTAAGATGTTGATAGAAATTTGTCAGTGTTTGCTAAGGCTAATAACATTAGAAGTTCATATAGATAGAATAATTTCATGTTTAGTTCCTTAATTTATTCTTGTGTTCTTTTATTAAGGATATACTGCAAACAATAATCCTATATAGTTCAGAGTAGTAATTTACATTGTAAGTGATAATAAAAGATGTTGTTATTTGCTCATATGTGGTGTTCTTGATTTTGCAGCCACTTCCAGAAACTGTTGCACTTGTGAAGGACATTGCCGCTGAATATGTTACTGACCTGGTAAGTTTATTTTGTGTAGTTGTGTGTGAGAGTGGGATGAAAATGACCCAGAACCTAGATCATTCGTACATGTAGCCTGTAGCTGTACATACATGTTTGCAATTTCTGTGCGAGATGTAGCAACCCTCATGAATGCTGCAGTTCACAAATTTTCAGCAGGAGTTTGTAGTTCACATAACCTGAGAGTGCTGCATGTTTTTTTTCTTTTGAAAACTGAATGTCATTGTGCATTGTCTGAAAATGGATGCAACATGTCGCATTTTACTTGTCTGAATGTCATTGTGCTTTTTGTGATTTTGCTTAGTTTATTGGTAAACTTGTTGACTGCTATTATTATTATGCAGACCCTCTACAAAACATTAGTGTGGTAACTGATAGACAAGCTGGAGCATCAATACCAGGGAGATGTGGGGTTGCAACGACAATGGCGAGGCTGACGCCGTTGCTTCGTCCTGTACTCTGCTGGTAGTAAATGCGTACGTACTCATGGTTGTGCAAGAGCTTGTTATGCTGATGCTAAATATTTGGAGAAGTTGTTTTGGGTAGACGGCTGTCAAATGTTTAGATGTATTATGTATTTCGGTATGGTGATGCAAGACATCTTTGTATGTATTGGATTCATGTTATATTTATTGGATTCAAACTATATTTAAAATAATTATGTATTTTCTTTGCAAATGATATTAAATATATTGTTTTTTGAAATGTATAGAAAATGCTATTGCATTCATTAGATGTATATCATTGTCCTGTGGGTCATAATTTCCTCGGCGGTTTAACACCGACGGGAAAACAAATTCTTGACCGTTGTAAGTCGATAGGGAAAAATCGATACCGACAGGGAAAGTGCAATTTTTTTTACGGTTACTCAACAGATAGGATAACTACACTTTTATTCTGTCGTTTTTTACCGTCAGGTTAAATAATTATCCTGTTGGTGATGTACGATTTCCTGTCGGTGACGGACCGTCAGAACATAACCTCTATCCCTGACGGTGTACGATTAGCCTAATGGTTTAGAACCGACAGGAAAATCAAGATCAATTTCCCTAACGGTGCACCGTCAGACATTTATGTATTTCCCTGTCGAGCTAGCCCTGATGATTATTCCCTGGCGGTGTACCGTCAGGGAAATTGAATTTACATTTTCCTGATGGTATTTTCTATTTTCCTGACGGTAATTGCACTGTCGGGGAATTTCTGCTTTCCAGTAGTGCATGCATGATACTGGCGGCATATATCAACTGTGGATGCTCGAGATAAGTACCTGATATATGTGATACGTTACATATGTATTTGTTCATTATTACTACAAGCTGGGGTCATCCAACGTGACCTAGAATATTGGAATCTGGAACTACTTGCACCTCGTTTTGACTTAATGTGTATTTCCCTTATGCTCTATCTTTGGCGGATTTTGCTTGACAGTTCCTTGCTAGGATTTGTTTCCTTGGTAGTTTTCGGCACTAAAGCTAATTTGGATTTCTTGTACTGACATACCTTCATTGTTCAGCATTCTAAACCACATCAGCTACATATATATATCTATGTTCTCATAGTATGTATGCAAAATAAGTTACTCAATCACCGAATAAGCAACAAGGAGGGGAAAACGCTTTGATTTCTTAATGTCATGCCATTAAGAACTTCTGGGAACTGTGAAGTGAATATATAAGATTGCGAGACGAACAGCTAATCTAATGTGAACTGTTTACTTCAGATACACTTCTTTACTTAGAACAGTGTGCTTATTGTCTCCTTCAGCTGCACTCCATTTCGCGCAAAAGAAAAAAAATGTTCACTGATGGCTTCGTTAGATCCAAAGGAAAAGCCGGGTCCTCTCCAAGACAATACAATTAAGAGTTCTAGGCTTCTAGCTTGTGCTGCAACTCTCGGAATTATATATAATCGATTATATATGTGGCATCCCTGTATTCAATATTCAAATCCCTACACCATGCAATTGACTTGAGTTGTCAAAGATTTGGTCATTGGGATTCCAAGTCAGCCTCCCGGGGATCAGTGTCAAGATTCCAGTGGCTCTTAAGACGAAGATTAGAAAACTGCTTAAAAGTTCTTGTTTCCATATCTAAGAGCCCTACGATTTGATTGAATACTGGGGAGGTTCATAGGCTCAGGATCCGACCATGCTCGAGAGTCCAAGACACAGTGTCTTGGATTTTCCTGATCCTCTCGCTGAATATAGCTGGTTGACCTGCATGCATCAAAGTGTGTATAAGCACCATGGACCTTTTATAAGTTATCACCGTTTCCTTGCTCCTTGTTTGACGAAATAATTGCATGGAAATAACCAAGTAATTTGTTCTCTACTTGCGAATACACATTCATTGTGGATGATTTAATTATTTTTTTTGGCCCCCGAGAGCCAGTGACTAGCGAATAGACATGGCAGTGGAGGGAGGTAGTAACAGGGGTTTAGGGGAATTAGAGTCGAGAAGAAAAATAATAAGGTAGTGGTTCACAATGTCAAGAAGCAAGATAAAAGGAAGTAAACTAAGCTAATTTTGGTGCCCAAAGATTTTACATCAACCATGAAAGGCATCAAAAAGATTTTGATCCCAAAGGAGAAGTAGATTCCACGGTAATTTGGAGAAGTTGGAGACTTAGCATACTTACAATGTATATTAAGAGGATACGTCACATTGGATCATGTCAAAGCCAAATGGGCTAGTGAAGATTATGGACCTAAATTTTGACCCCATGTTAGATAACTAGATTTAAATTCTTGTATTTCAATTAGCATCTAGTTGATTTTTCATATCTAGGAGAAGAAAGCATCTAGACCCCTATTTGGGTTTTGATAATTAATGACAATACTTGTAACACCCTGAAATTTTGAAGTTTAAAAACCACTAAAATTTTTGAACTTTTTAAAACTTTGCATAGGAACCAACATATATAATTAATTAACCTAGGTATTAGTATAAATAGGCCAACATAGAAATAAAATTATATGTGTAGAATTCTGTGCTTGAGTGTTTGATTGCTTGTTAAATATATGGTGGTTGCATGCATTCATATTCAAATTTGATTTAAAATTGCATTCAAACGTCGTGTAGGTAATCTAGGAAAAAGAAAAAGGAAATAAAAATGAGAAATGAGCACTCCTCTCGGCCCACAGCAGCAGCAGCAGCCCATCTCCTCTCCTCCTCTTCTCCTAACCCTCACTCTCCCGCGCTGGGCCGGCCTGTTGCCGTGGCCCGACCCAAACCTACGCCCGCCTCCTCTCCCTTCTCCCTCTCTCGCTGGCGCATGTGGCCACCCCGTCAAGGCCGTCGTCTACCTCAGGCCGATGATGCGAATACCGCGTCGCCGCCCAAGCTCCCTGGCCCTACCGCCACTGCCTCGCCCCGGCGTAGTAAAGAGCACCGGGATGCTCTCGCGATCTTTTCTGGCCCCACCTTCGCCCCACTCCACCTCCCCCCCCCTCCTCTCTCCCTCACTGCAGCTCCCTTGACATGTGGTGGCGAACACACCCGTCGTACCACCATGGACGAGCCCGAGCTCTCTCGACCACACGCGTGGGCAAGCCCGCACTGTGGCGAACCGACCTAGCGGAATGGGCACATGCGCACGCCTTGGGTGAGCTCGGTAGGCGAGAAATATCTCGCCGCTGGAACCGACATGGCCGACCTATAAATAGGCCCAGCCAGTACCACTCTGGCCTCGCCCTCTCCACCACCAGCACCGCCATGAGCGGGAACACCCCATATCCCCCTCCTTTTCCCCTCTTTCCTCTCCATCCTTGCTCTACCCCGATTTCCCCCAAATCGGGAGTCGCCGGCGCCATTGAAGCCACCTCCCTTCTTCTCCTTCTCTACTGTGCAACTGGCCGATTGGAGTGACAGGTAAGCTCCAGAGCTCCTTCTCCACCTCCTCCACCAAGTTGTCCTTCCCTCCTTTTGTGTTGCGCTGCCACCGTGCACCGCGCCCCGCCGAGCCGCCATGGCCACCGGCTAGCCGACGGCAAGGCTCGACTGAGCACCACAGTATCCCGCTACACTCAACACTCATTCACGCTCACGATCACGTAGATAGTTGATAGATATTGGGCCTCTAGGGCCATTTCCATCACGCGGTGCCACCACATTCCCTTCGGCGAGCCACGACCACCACCACAGGTGCCCATTGCCGTCGGTGACCTCACCACCGACTGCGGCGTGGCCTCCTACACACCGTACACCCATCCACCACCATCCCTGAGCGCTAGCGCCACCGGTGAGCCTAACTCCAGCTAGCTCGGCACCCCTCCCCGCTCCGCTGCCATGACGGCCACCTCCGTCCGGCCGTCGTTCTCTTTCTCCCCCCTCTTCTCTTGCTGATAGCAGGACCGGGTGCTAACGGCGTTGCCGTTACCCCGTTACCGACCGTCACCTCCCTCCCCCTCCTTTCTCCTCTGACACATGGGCCACAGTACTGACACCATCACCGCCCTGGCCCCACCTGTCACAGACACACGCACGTCACACACACCAGGGTACGTATTAGTAATTGCTAGAGGTACACCCAGTGAGTGTACATAGAAGGCGATAAACCTATTTTCCTAGCTTAGAAAATTTCCCAGAAAATTTGTAAATAAACTAGATGCATTATGGAGTTTAATCATATAGTTTGCACCTATTTTCATGCACCAGAAAATACATGTAAATTTTTATCTAGATAAGTAGCTATAGAATAAACTTCTAAAATGCATAACTTTCGCATTCTAGCTCCTTTTTACATGGAACCACTTCTAAAATTCATCTAAAATCTAGCTCTTTGCATTCATCCTGGTACCACCATATTGTTCTATGTTTGCTTTTCCTCTTTTCTTTTGTGTCCGGCAGTAGTATTATTCAATAGCTACCTCAACAGACAACGGTGACTACCGGGAAAGCGAAGACCCAGATTACGAGAACGTGCCGAAGGAGCCAGCAGCAAAAGCAAGTCCTAGCTCCCCCCTCTCCTCTACCATCATGCTTAATTATCACTAAATGAATAACTAGCTTAATTATCCTGGAATATGAGCTTGGTTATTATGAAATGATTATTATTTTTTTGAAGACAAAAAAATGTGGGGGAGTTCCCCACAGCACTTCAATTTTCTTTTTTCATAAAAGCAGGGAAGGCATACTTACAAATGTTTGAGGAATAAACAACCAAAGTAAAACAACAAAATAAACTAAATGCATCAAGCCATACACAGAAGGATGACCATAGATCATCCTTAAATCTAACCGATTCGAGCCGGCATTGGGCTTTGAAGTTGACAAACCAGGATGCTAGGCTGATTCTGTCATTGTCGAAAATCTTCCTATTCCTCATCTTCCATATTTCACAGGCTGCAATTAGAACAACTTCCATGAAAAAACCTGTGTTGGACTGACTTCTTGCCATGGCCACTCTAGTTGGGAGGCTCTGCATGTTATTCCAAGTGACATTGACTTTTTGCCAACATTGCTGGGCAAACGGACATTGGAAGAAGAGATGATCTATGTCCTCTTCTGGACCAGCAGTGCACATAACACAGGCGACCTCATCTTCACCCAGGAGATGCCTCCTCTTGAGCATTGATGGGGTATTTAGTCTGTCCACCAGTACCAGCCATGCAAAGAATTTAACCCGGTTGGTGCATCTGGACTTCCAAACCCACTTGAAAATGGGGTGGGCATCAACGCTTTGGAACACTGTCTTGTAGAATTTACTTGATGAATATGCTGACCCCCAAATCATTGTCCATTTGTCCTTGGCAGATTCATCATAAGTCACTGATTGCAGGAAGGTTTGCAGGCTTGTTAGCTCCTCATAGGCATTTTCTGTGAGGGGTAGCATGAAAAGAGATTCCAGATCCTGTGCATCAAGAACATTCCTAACAGAGCTTTGATTATTTCTGGAAAACTGAAGGAGCTCTGAATAATTTTCAGCAAGGATGACTGAAGGACCGGAAACGGCGACCAGAGGAGGGTGAATGGGAGCCTCAAATTTTTTTCAAAATCTTCGACCACTGTCCTAACATCAATCCCCAAAAAGCATACACGAAAGACTTGATGACCACGACCCTAGAGAAGGGTAGATGCTCCCTCAGAACACAGCGGGTTACCACAGAGCAAACGGAACACAGATCGAAGCCCAAAACATCAATCCCCAAAAAGCATACACGAAAGACTTGATGACCACGACCCTAGAGAATGGTGGATGCTCCCTCAGAATACAGCGGGTCACCACAGAGCAAACGGAACACAGATCGAAGCCTAAACGAGCAAACTCCCAAAAGAAAACAGCACTGCTCCTGTAAATATCGGACACGTCCGGTATTTTCGGACACGTCCGGTATGATCTCGGACACGTCCGATATTTTCAGCAGCAAGCTGACCAAAAGAGAAAAATCCAAAACCCCGTCAAATGGTGTCCAAAAATCATGAAATTTTAACCATAGCTCTTTAGACACCAAGGGAAGGTCTCCACCAAATTTCAGCTCAAAACTCCAAAGTGAGAAATATCGGACATGTCCTAGATCATATCGGACGCGTCCGGTATGAACGAGCAGTTTCTCGGGAAAAATCAAATCAAGCCATAACTTGATCAAATCAACTCCAAATGACTTGAAACTTTGCACAAGGGTTCACAAGCGAGTAGAAAGGCAACCTCTAAAGGATCATGACCCGAAACAAACTCTAACTCCGTGAATCGAAGGAATTGAAGAATCCCCCAAAAAATAGGTCAAGAACTTAAATTGCTCGGATCTGCGATCTTGTGAGGAATTAGTGGATTTCCTTCGGTGGAAAGCTTCTACTCATGTCATTGATCGATCCAAGGCAACAAGAACGAACCAAAACCATCCCAAAATGAAGAAACGAGAGGGGAAACAAGAAGGGACAAAAGGAGCTCGTGAAGAATACCAAAATCACATCAAGAACACAACTAAATCATGAATCCCAGAGGGCATACGGTGGTTACGGTCACCGATTCCTTCAAAACCAAGTCACAATTTGAGTTGTGGACCTCTCTCATACATGAAAGCAAACTAGAGGAAGAAACCCTAAAGGAGAAAATGAAAACTGGAGGAGGTGAGGTAGATGGGGGCTCCCTCATCCTATTTAACAGAGCTATTACACATTCCCAGTTTTGCCCCTGGATACAAATGAGTTGAACCGCTAAGCCCAAGGGCGTTGTTGTCCAACCCGGTGTAATCTTGATCCGATGGCACCGCGCCTTCTCATCGGTAGCTTCGCCTCGACGCGAACTCCCCGATGCCGCCACGTGCCGTCCGTCCCTCCTCGGAACCTCCGCCCGGGTTTTGAGGCCCAAACCCGTAAACCGTCCATCCGATGGTTTTGAGGTCCAAACCATCAAACCGTCCGCGAGTAGCGTACTCCATACGCGTCCCCCGCCATCCGACGCGTGTCACCGCCGTCCTCGACCGGCTGGCCCGCCAAGTCCTCCTGAGCCTCGCTCGACTCACGCGTCCGCCGTCTTGACCCGGTCAACACCGTCACTCCATGTCTTCTTGCACTTGTCGATGTCCCAAGTGTCAGCCACCGCGGCTAGTCACCCGGCCTCTGGGTCCCTCGGTCCAAGCCTCACGTCCGTCCTTCACTGCTCCCGGTCTATCGGCACGGCACGTCCTCCTTAACCTTCACCTCACCATCGACCACCGCATCCGAGCTCCACACCTGCACAACACAAGCCAAAAGACATGTTGCACACATAGCTTTTGCCATGGTAGGGTTAGTCACCACTCAACCCACTTCGTGGATCACATTGACAATCACTCATCATACAACGAACACACAAGGGTACTTGTCAACCTTGTGTTCGCAATCTCCCCCTTGATGAGTGCATTGTCAACACCAATACATGAACAACTTGAGCAAAAGAAAAAGAAGAAGAAGAGAAAAGAAAGAACTCACCCAAATGACCAAAAGCCAAAGAAAAGCCAAGAACCGGGTCATTTGAAAATGAGCAAAACTTGGTCCCCAAAGACATGGGCAACGGCTCGATGCAACCAAGTAAAACAAAGCTAGCCCTCAAGAAGAGGCAACGGGCTCAACACCACTAGCAAAGCTTGAAAAGCTAGACCCTCTAGAAGAGGCAAAGGCTCAACACATCTAGCAAAACACCTCAAATGCAACTCCCCCTGAACAAGTGCAATCTCTCTCAAATGAATGCATATCTCTCAACTTTAGGTGAAATTGGAAGTTTCTTCCCCTTGTGTCATTGTGAGTGTGGAAAACTTCTCCCCCTTATTGACACATGCACTTATCAAGCTAGAGCCCAAAGATTGCATCTCCCCCTCAAATCATGCTATGAATGCAGAAATGCACGAATGCAGAAGCTTCAAGATTATAGTAAGTAGATTGAAAAGAGGCTCTAGTTGATGCTGTCATGTATATATAGAAACACATACAAGTGCTAGCAAATGCTCAAAGTGACCAAATGAGACGAAATATGGCATTTAAGCAATTTTGATCAAGTTTGAGCAATTTTAAAAGAGGGTTCACCACCAAAGGAGCACATAGCAAAAATAGACAGGAGATCGACCTTGTGCTACACATGTATGCAAAGTGAACTACCCCAAACAAAGTTCACACATCATGTCATGAGACAAACTTGTGGTTTGATCAAATTTTAGACACCAATTGAAATTTATCAGAGTTATGCAGCGTATTACCAAAGTTTGTCAGACAAGTGTGTGCGGGAGGTTATCTGTGCCATCAAAACCTGACTTAGCGACCATGTCAAGCCTATGCCAAAGGCAATCAGAAGCTTAAGACAATGATCTCGGTATCCATTACAGAGCTCAAGTTCACCAATAAGTGCAATTTGGAGCTGTCTTGATACTCTGACATAGGATAGTACTGACCCATCCCGATCTTTTCAAATCACTTAGTTTGATTTTCAAGTTTTAGCACAAATTCAAGTTTTTCAAGCAAGTGTGTAACTCAAGGTATGAGCCGTAGCAACTAAGCATATATATGAAGCAAGAAAAAGATCTCGACACATTCTACACATGCTAGTGCCACAAGTAGTGGTGAACACATTTCATGTTTCAATAAGTTTTAATCAAGTTCACAGTTTGGAAAACAAGCTTAGCTCATAACATGCATCAATTGATCAAGAGTAAGCCAAAAGCACATCATGTATATCCATAACATCCCCAACAAGAGCATAGTGTCAATCTAGCTACTATAAGGATGAAGCTCAGGATGCAATATGATGCATGATGATATGATATGCAAGTATGATATAAAAACAAAAACAAAGGCTAAACTACAAAGAAAAGCAAAACTAGAATACAACAACCAAAGTTTCCCTCCTCTAAAAAGGAAAACAAACTCCAAGCTCTCCTCGCAAGCGAGCAAACTGGGCTTGGTCAAGTGGTTTGGTGAAGATATCTGCGAGCTGGTTTTGGGTATCAATGTGGTGCAGATCGATATCACCTTTCTCATAGTGGTCAGGCAAGAAGTGAAAGCGAACTTCTATGTGCTTTGTCTTTGAGTGAAGGACTGGGTTTTTGGCTACACTTATGGCACTGGTGCTGTCACAAAACAAAGGCACTCGCCTAAAATCTAACCCAAAGTCTCTTAGAGTAGCTATCATCCAAAGCAACTGGGAACAACAAGCAGCAGCAGCAACATACTCAGCTTCTATGGTGGATTGGGCGACGCTAGACTGCTTGCGAGAAGACCAAGACACAAGAGAAGATCCAAGAAACTGACAAGTCCCCGAAGTGGACTTACTCTCAACACGACAACTAGCATAATCCGCATCAGAATACCCACAAAGAGAAAGAGAGGAGGAGGCTGAAAACCAAAGACCAAACTCGGGTGTGAAACGAAGGTACCTAAGGATCCGCTTGATGGCTTGACGATGAGACGTGCGCGGCGAAGACTGAAAGTGCGTGCACAAGCAGACTGCGAACTGGATGTCCAGTCTCGTCGCCGTTAGGTACAATAGGGACCCGATCATGCTTCGGTATTCCTTCTGGTCCATGGCTTCTCCCTCCTTGTCCTCATCTAGGGCCGTCGTGGTTGACATGGGCGTCGAAAGAGGCTTGGCCTCACCCATATCAAATTTCTTGAGCACGTCCTTGGTGTACTTGCCTTGGTGCACGAACGTCCCCTCACGAGTTTGCTTGATTTGCAGCCCAAGGAAGAAAGTCAATTCGCCCATCATGCTCATCTCAAATTCCCTGCTCATAGTATCTGAAAACTTGGCAACAAGAGCATGAGAAGAGCCACCAAAGATTATATCATCCACGTATATCTGAACCAAAAGGATGTATGTGCCTTGCTTGAGGAGGAACAAAGTCTTATCTACAGAACCCATCCTAAAACCCTTATCAAGCAAGAAAGCTTTCAAACACTCATACCAGGCTCTCGGGGCTTGTTTCAAACCATACAAGGCTTTGTGGAGTTTAAAAACATGGTTGGGGTACTTTGGATTTTCAAAGCCAGGGGGTTGCCTCACATAAACCTCTTCCTCTATGTACCCATTCAAGAAGGCACTCTTTACATCCATTTGATATAGCTTGAACCCTTTCAAAGCTGCAAATGCTAAAAGAATCCTAATGGCTTCTAGATGGGCAACAGGAGCAAAGGTTTCTTCATAGTCTATTCCCTCTTTTTGGTAGAAACCTTGAGCCACTAATCTCGCCTTGTTTCTCACCACCACCCCATCCTCACTCTGCTTGTTCTTGTAAACCCACTTTGTACCTATAGGGTGGCACTCTGGTGGAGGTGGAACTAAAACCCACACTTGGTTCTGCTCAAAGTTCTCTAACTCCTCGTGCATAGCATTAACCCAATCGGCATTAGATAGTGCGTGTCCAATATCTCGAGGCTCAAAAGAAGCTACGAAAGCAGAATGAGCGAAATGGGAAATATGATAAGACTTGGAACACGTTACCCTTTCGTCGATGTCACCGATCATGGTCTGAGGAGGATGGCGTCGCTGGATATGTCGAGGTGCACCCAAAGACAAAGTCGCCTCCCCCTCATCCACAGCTGGGGCCTCCTCAGTCGATTGAGGAAGCAGCTCGCACAGACCCCATGAAGTAGAGGTGGAGGGCCCGGGGCCGTGAGCCAAAGTGGTCGAAGCTGGCTCGATCGGGGCAGCTGGTTGAGATGACTTGGGATCATCCCAATTGATGTCATCGTCATCCTCAACGAAAATGCTGTCACCCATCTCTTCATCACCTGCACGTTCAAAGGCAGAAATAGAAGAGGGCATGGTTTCATCGAAGGTGACTTCACAAGTCTCCACGACACGGTTAGTCTCAAGATTAAGCACACGGTACGCATGTGAATGAGAAGCGTAACCGAGGAATATACCGTCCGATGATCTATTCAAACTTGTCAAGATTACCTTGCTTAAGAATGAAGCACCTGCAACCGAAGACTCGAAAATGACTCACCTTGGGTGGACGCCCAAACCGCAACTCGTAGGATGTCTTCTTTAAGAAAGCACGAAGAAAAATGCAGTTTGAAACATGGCAGGCGGTGTTGATGGCTTCGGCCCAGTAACGCCTAGGAGTCCTATGCTCATCGAGCATCGTCCTAGCCATTTCAACCAAAGTCCGATTTTTGTGCTCAACAACACCATTCTGCTGAGGGACATAGGGCAAAGAAAACTGATGTTCAAGACCCAAGGAAGCACAGAAGGTGTCAAACTGAGAGTTTTTGAACTCAGTGCCATTGTCACTGCGGATAGCTCGTATGGCATTCTTTGGTAACTCAGTTTGCAACCTCAAGATCAAGTCATGAGCATGAGAAAACGCTTCGTCCTTGCCCTCCATGAAAAACACCCAAGAATAACGAGAAAAATCATCCACGATCACAAGAACGTACCACTTCCCTCCCTCTGACCAAACCCGAGCCGGACCAACAGTGTCCATATGGAGTAGCTCACCGGGTCTTGTGGTCATGACCTGAGTCACTGGAGAATGGGAAGCAGCCACCATCTTTCCGTGGCGACAGGGATGGCATACTAGATCCTTCTCAAACTTAAGTTTGGGCAATCCTCGGATCATGTCAAGAGAACTCAACCTCACTAGGAGATCGAAGCTCAAGTGACCAAGTCTCCTATGCCACTTCCACAAATCAGAAGAAGATCCGGCAACCAAACAGCGAGAAGAACCGAAAGACTGAGAGAAATCAGCTCTGAAAACTCGGCCAAAAGGAACGATCTGACAAACTAGATGTCCCTGAGAATCGAGCACACGAGAAAGTCCAGTCTTAAAGCGCACCTCAAACCCATCTTGAAGGAGTTGCGAAACAGAGAGCAAATTGAAATGCAGGCTTGAAACCAAAGCAACGTCCTTCAAGATAAAAGACTCATTGACCCGAATGGTCCCACGAGATAGCACCTTACCTTTGCTATTGTCCCCAAATGTGATGTACTCCTTGTATTGCATGGGGTCGAGGCTGGAGAACCATTTGGAACTTCCGGTCATGTGGCGCGAACAGCCGGAATCAACAAGCCACGTGTTCTCCAGGCCTCCGCTCTGCATCAATAGAAAGATAGGGGGTGAGCAAATGGCACAACACTAGGGTTAGTGAAATGAGGAGAATACCAGTGTTGAGTCATTTGCCCTGGAAAAGTGTTAGGAAAAACACCATACATGCCATGTCCCATTGGAGAGAAGCGATCACCACGTGGGGGAAAACGTGGTCCGCTAGGAGTGTGGGACTGAAAGCCACCGTTGTGAGGTCCAGAGTCATATAGATCATGACTTGGGCCACGCCAGGCACGACCACCACGTGGTCTCGCCACCTGAGGCCTAGCACCTTGAGGCATTGCACCTCTAGGCCTAACACTGTGCCTCTGAACAGGCGGTACATGTACGCCATGGGGAGGACGGTACATGTTCCGGTTGTTCAACTCGTACTCGCGCCGCTCATCTCTCTTCTTCCTAAAGCAAAACTTAGCCAAATGACCATCTCTATGGCAATAGTCACAGTGGTACCTCACCTCTCTCTTGGATGGTGGTTGACTCACTCTCTTGTGGATGTGGTTCACTCTCTGAGGCTTTTTGGCTTTAGGAAGGGGTGCACTAGAGATGTTGGGTAGAGTATCGAGTGAGTTCCGAAAGTGGTTCGGTTTGGGAACCCAAACTTGCTTGGATGGTGGTGCTTTTGGTGGTTCTTCAAACACACCATCTTTGATCATAGGCTTGGTAGACTCTGGTGGAGGGATCTTGATCAATTTGGGAGTGTTGGTGGGTTTCTCACTTGGGTTCAAACCACTATGTTCACCAACCTTGCCATAGACATGCTCACCCTTCCCACCTATAGCAAAGCCTACTCCCGATGAGTCAGTTCCCCGCCTGAACTGGCTCACCATCATGCCCAAAGTTGTGTGTTTTCTTCCTCGGTTACCATCTTGTCGTGCCTGCAGGACTCAAGCTCCAACACCAAGCTCCTATGCTTCCTGGCCCCACCGCCACTGCCTCGGTCTATACGTATTTTATATAGAAGGTGGGGCCCAAGCTCCCTGGCCCCACCTTCTATGCTTCCTGGACATAAGTTGTAATTGTAGTAATGGCGGAATTGACCATCTCTAACCTGCCCGAGTATGATCACAGTGAGGAACATGCAGAAAGCCGCCTCTCCACTCTATCCATTAGTGGTGTTAAATCTTCCATGCGTGGCTTGGTTGTGCCCATTGGCAGTCCCAAGTACGTGAAAGGCATCGTGCCAATCGTGCAGCCAAACGTGCCTGCTAATCTCTGCATTTTACAATCATCAACATTTATAGAGATCATTTGGTATTTTCTGTAATTCACCTTGAGGACCGTGGAGTCAGCGAAGCTATTAAGTAGGGCTTTAAGGAAGAACAGTTGCTGGGCTTCGGCTTGCATGATCAGAAGAGTATCGTCTGCGTACTGGATAATTGGGAACTGTTCTTCTCTCTGTGGTATTGGAGCCTTTAGCAGATTCATGGAGGCAGCTCTATTCACAATAATTTGGAGTAAATCTGTGGCTAAGACAAACAGGAGCAGCGAAGGTTTTCATTATCAGAAATAAAAATTTATCGGAGGTCATGGATAAATAGGATAAGCAAGATATATCGGAAATATCGGACCAAATTAAAAAAAAATTCAAATTGTTTTGAAAAAATTCCGTAGTATTTGACTTGAAACTATTCCTAAGCTATTAAACATCACTTGTTCACAGATAAAAACAAGAATAAAACATTATAGTGTGGGATTGTCGCACGACTGAATTTGGGTTGTCTGTGTGGAAGCAGGAAAGAAGGGAAAAATTTGGCCGATGTCAAATTTTATCGGACCCTGTGGATAGAAAGGAAATTTCGGAAATTTCCGTGAATTTCGGCCGATAAAAAAAACCTCGGCAGCGACAACGGATCTCCTTGTCGTACTCCACGTCTGCACTGGAACTTCTTGCCTGGCACTCCATTGAGGATGATTGATGAGTTTCCAGTTGACAAGATTGTGTTGATCCATGAGATCCATTTGCTGGGGAAACCCATTCGGCTAAGGATCTGCGTGATGGCCACATGTTCCACAGTGTCGAACGCTTTCTCAAAATTGAGCTTGAGGATGATAGCCTCCCTCCTGCTGTGCTTACATTGGTGTATGTACTCAAAACTCCATGCTAGGTAGTCTTGTATTGAACGGGTTCTGATAAACCCATACTGGTTTCGATGGATGAGGCGTATGATTACCTGTTGGAGACGGTCAGCTAACAATTTTGTGATGAGCTTCTGGCTGCAGTTAAGGAGGGATATCGGTCTATAGTCATTGATGGTTTCTGGGTTGCTGATCTTGGGTACCAGGGTGATTAATCCATCGTTAATGCTGACAAGGTTTACTGCCTCATTCTGAAAATCTGAGCATAGCTTGTAAAAATCATGCTTGACAATGTGCCAGCACGTTTTTAAGAAATGTCCATTAAAGCCGTCTGGGCCCGGGGCTTTATCCCGTGGCATGTGTCTGATGACTGCATCTATTTCTAACTGTGTAAACAGCTTAGTGAGACTCTCCAAGCCCTCTGAAGGATCAATCATCGATTCTAGGTTGAAAAGCATAACCGGCTGTGTGGTGACACCCATCCTGGCCTTAAAGGTGTTCCATATGATACCTGCCTTGCCTTCATGGTCCTGGACCCCTGCTTCCTGATCATTGAGTAGTTGAGGGATGCAGTTGCGTCTGTATGAGACTGTTGCCATGGCGTGAAAGAATTTTGTACATTCATCTCCAAAACGAATTCTGTTGACCGTGTATCGCTTTCTCCAATACTCTTTTCTGTAACGGAGGAGAGTGGCTAGCTGCACCTTCATGATATGTCTCAAGTTCACTTCTGGGTTGAACAAGGGCCTTGTCTCCTCGAGAGTGTCTAGGAAGAAAACCACTGTGTTACAGTTCGCAATCAGACCTTTGAGGTTAGATAGACTCTTGCTCCACTTCCGAAGCGCATATCTAAGGCTTTTGATTTTTCTGTCAAGATAGCAGCAGCATCTGTTTTGTTTGTCAGTCTGTTGCAGGTATCTTTTACTAGTTCCATGAAACCATCATGTTGTGTCCAAAAGTTTTCGAAGCGAAAAATATTCGAACGTGGGATTTTAGTGTCAATCATCACCTTGCAAGGGATGTGATCAGAGGTGATTTTCGCCATGGGGAGAACCAGAGTGTTGGGATAGGATTGTGTCCAGTTGACTGAGCTAAAAAACCAGTCGAGCTGCCCCAGTAGCGGGTTGGCCTGCATGTTACTCCATGTATATGCTTTCGCTTTAAGTGGGAGCTCTACCAGACCAAGCTCACCAATAGCTTCACTGAAAATGAGAGTGTCCTGTAGATTACCACCCTCTCTGTTTCGGTCTTGTAGCGAGCGATAGAAATTGAAATCCCCCAAAAAGAACCGTTTATCGTCATCCGCAATTTGGTGAGCACTAAACCAAGTGATGAAATTGGAACGATCAGGTTCAGTGCAAGGGCCATACACCGTGGTGAGTTTCCAGCTTTCCATAGTGTGCCTGGAGGTAAACTCGATCGTGATAGCAAAATGTTGGCGGTCAATAACCAGACCAGAAAAATGCGAGCCATTCCATGCTACTAAAATACCGCCAGAAGCACCCAAAGAGGGGATGTATTCAAAACTGTCAAAGCGTCTCGGGGCAAAGTTACTAATGAAACAGGAGTCAAAATGTTCCTTTTTGGTTTCCTGGAGACAGAGTATAGAGCAGGCACTCTCCTCAATTTTCTCCCTTATCGCTTCCCATTTACCAGATGCATTTAGGCCTCGATGTTCCAACACAAGATTTGCCAACTGCGATTAGCCATTAAATAACAATCTGGATAAATAGAAGGCATCCGTAACTAGTACCAGATGGTAGCATGTCGAGTCTTACCCCATATTCGGCTTGTTCAGCTTCTTTTTTCAACCAGAACAGTATTTTTCTCTCATAACAATTCAGCCGGAATAGTGTTTTTCAGCCAGTTTCAACCAAGTTTCAGACCAGCGAACGGGGCCAAAGTTCCAAGCAACAGAAGTGCAGAAAGCAAGACGGGCCAACAGGTTGGGTGACGTCCTGGCTGATAAAGCTGCCAGTGTTGCACCAAGACGATGCGCCTTGGATATGATCAGGCTTCTTCTTCATCTTGAACCGGAGTGGAGATGTTAGGCGCTGACATGAGTGCCTCTTCAGTTAACTCCGTAGGAGTAACTCCACAGGCAATACCCTGGCCTTGAAGCCTGGAGATTGGGATCGGACCATTCTTGCCTTCATTTTCTTGGATTTTTAGCTGCTCAATCCGAATCATCTTCTGTTTTTTCTTGGGCGAGTAGGAGAGGCGTATGTGAGGGAAATCCATGTTCTGCTTCTTACTGATGATGCGTGGGCTGCGCCTGACAACTAGGTCAACCAGAGGAACTCTGGAGTCGGAGGAGACCCGAGTTGGCAAAGACATGAAAGAGACTGCTTGTACAGTAACAGGTTCAGTGTTTTCTTCAGTTTCCATGTCAACTGGAGAAACTGGGCTGCTTTCTGTGCTCGGGCCTAAAGTGTGAACTACTTCTATGCTTTCAGGATTGACGCAAGTTAGAGCTGCCCTCTTCTCAGCTTCTTCTGCCAACCGATCCATCTGTTGGGCGTAAACCTGAAGTGAATCAAGCCCACAACTGGGTGCCAGGGGACAATATCCAGGCCATTGGGCTTGAAAACCTCAGTGCATGCCTTCCTTTGATCATCTTCTTTACAGTAGGTCATATGGCCAAGTTCCTTCCTTTGTTCATCTTCTTTACACGCTTCCAGATATGCGGGTCCCGTAAAAGTGTGTCCATCTCCTGGCGACAGTCAGTCAACTTCCATCTTAGAATTGACCTTTCTTGATTTGCTAGATAGAACTCCATGGTGGTGTTGCGTAACTCGTTTTTAATCTCCTTGACCTTGGTGATCCATCCTGATAATTCCTTTTGTTGGTCTTCATAGACAGCGTCAAGTGCATGCATGTATCTGACATTGAATACTTCCATATATTCTAGCGTCTGGGGGCTGATTTTTCCCAAATCCCGAGCCTTCTCACGCCACGTGGGAGTGGTCTGGTTCGGTACACGAAAGAATCTAGCCAGAGTGTGCTCAATATCTTCTTGAAATATCTAACAAAACTCTACAAGAGCCTGGCGTGCTGCTTTTCTGGGCGGTGTCATAATATTCTCCTCCAAATACTGTGATATACCGAGTCTGTTATGCGGGACATGATGGATGCTTTCGAATATGCAGATGTACTTCACACTTGAGTACACCCTCCTCATCGTACTCGCGACAGTAGTACATGGGAGGCTCAGTGTAACCTA